>NC_046384.1:27370692-27500692 GCF_011125445.2 Fundulus heteroclitus
TAATCCTTTGAATAGTTTGCATAATGAGTTCAACTTATTTACTATAATTGAGATGGCCATTTTTGTGAGTCATGATGTTGGTGCAATTAAACAGAAATTAATTCAATGAATTCAATATTCAAATATATAAACTTCATAACTTTCAAGTTGCTGCCTTATCCAGGAGTTCCACACACTATTCCACACACCTGCGTTCACATATTTATTATATTTAGCACCTTGCAAAGAGCTGTGGTGACCCTGAAGGAATCCCAGACAGCTTGAAGTTAATGAAGAATCTATGAAATACTTAAAAATTGATATCCACAGACATTTGCCATCAAAGCAAACGGAACTTAAGCTACATTGCAAAGAAGAATGGGCAACAGTTTTCATCCCTAGGACATAACCCCAAAAGACTTACGTATATGATGTGAATTTGCAAGAGTTGATTATATATGCATACCACAGTTTTTAGGTTGGTACTTCACAAATATGCACCATTAGGTCTCTACCTATTATTTAAAATTTAAATAAACCATGCTGAACTTTTTAGTTGTGACTAGGCCTGTCTCAATACCAAATTTTGTTGGACAATAAATCTTCATAAAAATTACCGCAATAAACCACAATATTGTCATTTGGAGACCTTTTTCAACTGATATGATAATGGCATAATAACACAAGTATATCTTCTCGACATAATGGCTCAGATAGATTAAACGGGTGGCCGCCGTCATTTGGCTTAAATCCAAAAGAACTCCCCCACTGCAGCAGTCGTGTTCGGCTTTGAAACCAATTCCATGTTCTTTTCAAGATAGCGGTTCTCTGGCTTTCTCTCTCACGAGGTGCTCATGCTAAACTTTGAGCATGTTCCTACCTGACAAAGTGTGTAACTCCTCCTACACTGAGAAAAAAAGACAGGAGGGGTGAGTAAACACAGATGCACCATACTGAAAACTTTCGTTGTCCAGTCTCATAGAGAGGAAAGGGAAACATGTGGGGATTGTTTGTGTCTCTGCTCTGTCTTCTCTGACCCCGAGTCGGTCGAGGCAGATGACCGTTCATACTGAGCCTGGTTCTGCTGGAGGTTTTCCTTCCCGTTAATGGGGAGTTTTTCTTTCCACTGTCGCTTCATGCTTGCCCAGTATGAAGGATTGCTGCAAAGCCATGGACAATGCAGACGACTCTACCTGTGGCTCTAGGCTTATTCAGAAGGAGCTAATGCTGCTTGTCAAGACTTTGATGCAATCAACTGGGTTCCCTTATATAGGAAAGTTTTTGACCAATCTGTGTAATCTGACCCAATCTGTATAATCTGATTGAATTTGAGAGTGCCTTGAGATCACATGTTTCATGAATTGGTGCTATCTAAATAAAAGTGAATTGAATTGGATAATTTGCATGCACAAATTATCAAGCTTATTTTCATTAATCGTGTGATGGAAATTTAGCATGCGACTAATTTATTCATTGATTATCGCGACAGCCCTAGTTGTTACAAAATGTGCAAAAGTCGAAGCGATGTAGTTTTACAAAGAACTATACAGTAAAATGTGTGTTAAACACAAAACAGCAAACATCAGCTAAATGTTTTTCAAGTAAAATTATAATCATTATGATCCCCTTCTAGCATTTGATTATAAATATTTTTTTTTCAAAGATGTATGATTATATTGCACTGCACTAGGTATGGTAAAATGATAGAAAATGTTAAAATTCTTCCTAAAAGAGACCAGGGTGGAGTTAGAAACATTCCCAAAAACATTTTTATGCTCAGAGTAATTCAGACAAATTAACACAGAGTCTGGGTGGACTGCCAGCTCTTGATTTTACAGAGAGAAGGACAGAGAGAGAGAGAGAGACAGACAGAAACACACATTAACTACTAAATTACCAAATTTTCTGCCTTCCTCTGTAACATCTTCCCGTTGTTATTTCACACACTCACTCCCTCATTCTGTCTACACACACTCACACAAGCAAATGAGTTGCTTGCTTAAACCAAATGGGCAGCTTTAAGTTGTTTTTTTGCCATTTGTCAACAAAGACCATAGCTTGTTGACCCTTGGTCCCCCTTTATCAGCCTCCTCTTCTTCCCTTCTTTCCAGCCAACATGGGGCGTGTAATGCAGAGACACACAAAAATCTACAAACACATGTATTGAGTATCAACATCACACACGGGTACATGCATCAAGCACACACACACACACACACACACACACACACACACACACACACACACACACACACACACACACACACACACACACACACACTGTTCTGTCTGGGTGTATAATTACAGTGAGTGAAGCAGCAGAGGAATAATTACATAGGCTGGTTCCTGTTGTTGTTTCCAACAAATAAACCAGTAAACAAACAAGATGGAGGGGTTAGTGGGGGGTCAAGGGATCTTGTATCTGTGCATCCGATTTCACAAGCGTTTATACGACCACTTGCAGCATCACTTGCATCAGACTGATGTGGTAAGGGTTTCAAATGATTCCTGAGAAGAGGTGGGTAGTAACTAGTTAGATGTACTCAGTTACATTTACTTGAGTAATGTGACTCAAGCTTACTTTTTGAACAAAATGTACTTTTAAGAGTAGTTTTACTACACTGTACTTTTGACTCTGGGTTCAGTGGGTTCAGTAATATTTCTGGGTGCTTTATGTGTAACTTCAGTGAATGAAGACCTCAATTGTTTTAATGTAAAATGCACCAGAGACACACCTACAGTTTATCTTAAAGTGAGATTTCTTGTTTGTACACACAAACTCTGTTGTTTTAATGTTATTTTTAGTGTCATTTTGAGGTATAGTTATATATATTAACTGCTCTAAGTATTGATTTCATGAGTTTTATGTTGAAAAAACATTATGTAGAAAAGTGTTTTTTCTGCCTGAATTTTTTTTTATTATGTTATGTTTTGTATATTTTTGTTTTTAAAATGCCAAAATCTGTACATAACTTTGATATTGAAAAATGATGTAATCGAAAACATAAAATATAAAGAGAAGTCTTCTTACCAAATACTTTTTACTTTTAATTGAGTAAAAACTTGCTGGAACATCACTGATCTTTCTTGAAAACAATTTTCGGCTAGTCTATTCACCTCTGTTCCCGAGTCAATTTTGTGGAGTTTAAAGTTCTTTACAACAGAGGAAAGACACTATAAAATAAGCTGGGAGGTAAGATACATTAGCTATGTTACATGTGTAAAATTCCTCGATCCGATTGACATGTATTCAGATTTAAAAAGTAATAAAGGGCACAAAATCAATCAATCTGATTATGATATGCATTTTCATGCACCAGACCTTATTCAGAACAGAAGCATTCTAACAATTCAATTAATTTCAATTTTATTTATAAAGTTCACAACACATGTCATCTCAAACTTTACAAAGTCAAATTCAAACAAATCATGCAGACAGATAGGTCAAAAAGTTTCCTTTCTAAAGAAACCCAGCTGATTCAGATGATTTTTTTGAAGATCTACAATCCTTACACATCTCTCCTTTATTTTAATTGTGTTACACTTAATTCAATACAATTTTCAATTCACTTTTATTTATATAGTGCCAATTCATGAAACATATCATCTCATGGCACTTTCCAAAGTCAAATTCAATCAGATTATACAGATTGGTCAAAAACATTTTCCTATCTAAGGGAACCCAGTTGATTGCATCAAGTCTTGACAAGCACCTTCAAGTCCTCCTGAAAGAGCGTAGAGCCAAAGGGGACAGTCATCTGTATTGTTGATGGCTTTGAAGCAATCCCTCATATTGAGGATGCATGAAGCGACAGTGAAGAGGAAATCCCTTTTAACAGGAAGGAAAACTTCTGGCAGAACCAGGTCATCTGCTGCGACTAACTGGGGGTTAGAGGAAACAGAGCAGAGACACAAAAAGCACAGGAGCACACATTGATCCAGGAGACCTTTCTATATTAGAGGGTAATGGCACCTAACGAAACGCCAGACCAGGTGTACCTACAATGAAGAGAATAAAGACAGAGAGAACAAAAAGTTAAAACCTGAAATAACAACAAACAATGCAAATTGGAGAACAGTAGGAGAACTGAGCGGAGTGAGAAGAATAGACACTGATGTCATCCAGCAAACTAAGCCTATAGCAGCATAACTACAGAGATAGCTCAGGGTAACCTAAGTCACTCTAACTATAAGCTTTGTTAAAAGGAAAGTTTTAAGCCTAGTATTAATAGTAGACAGGTTATCTGCATCATGGACCAAAACTGGAAGTTGATTCCACAGGAGAGCAGTCTGGTAACTAAAGGATCTGCCTCCCATTCTACTTTTAGAAACTTTAGGAACCAGCAGTAGACCTGCAGTCTGAGAGCAAAGTGTTCTGTTAGGAACAAATGCGGTACCGGTATGAGACGGTAGGGTTTTTCTTCCAGCTTTAAATTTAGGTCAAAAAGGTTTTTTTTTTTCTAAATACTTCTAAAAAAAAGAGGCTTTAAAGTTGCTAAAACAAGTCACTATTTCTGTATACATACTTTTTGATTTTATACCACCTTAAACCCAGGAGATGCCATTTAAATGTCTATCAAAAATTGCTCACTCTCTCAGGGAATGTTGTTTTTTTCTTATTTCTTTGACAATGTGGATTTTTCGGAGATCATCTGCGGTCGTGATGGCACAAAAGAGGAAATGTACCATTCAGGAGGCTTTGGAAGAAATTACGAGGGAGAGTCATGCTGAGATAGAGGAATCTTCTGACTTACACAGATTTTGAAGAGGACTAAGATAAACAGCAGCTGATTCTGGACCTGGTTCATGAATAAGTCATATTGTTCCTTTTTGTTCCCAGCATCTTTACCTCACATGTCGACTACAATTAGTTACAGCCATGAATAACACGGTCATTTTATGTTATTTTGCTATTTTTGAAGAGCGGGTTGTGCAATTATACACTGCTTAAAGTTATTTAATGTTTGTTAAATAACCCTCTGTCTGTTAAGTATTTTCTGGTAATAATCAGCTGTTAAGCTGATATCAAGACAATGGTTGAAAGGGACGATTCGAGCACTAGTGATCTTTTAACAGCAAAACCTGCACACACAGAATAAAGGAGTGACAACTTCTTTTCAAGTTGAAGAATTTAATAACAGAAATAAAATGAGCATCCAGAGAACATCACTATGTAATGCTGTTTATCTGAATTAACACAATATTTTAATTAACAAATCCTCTCTACTAGGCTAGTGAAATTTAACTAAACTACTAAGCAAAATGAAGATAAAAAAGAAGCTAAGCTAAGGAACTATTTACATGCAACAACAAACAAAAGACAAAACAAAAGTGGTTGATCATAATCAGAATAACTCAGTGAATCCTTGTTCACTACGGATCTGATTCCAAAAGCATGGAATGGAGTTAAAAACATTTGCCATATGTTTCAATCCATTCACAATGCAAAGCCCAAGTTAAACAAAACATTATTTGATGAAATAATATTTTGTTTAAGTTAAAGAACCAAAGTTCACCTTAAAGAATGTGAATCCTGGTTAAATTAGCTTAACTAATTCAGGACAACATTTGATATGTGTTTCAACCCATTCACAATGCAAAGCACAAGTTAACCAGAACATTATTTTGAGTAAATAATATTCTAAAGACTGATTTGCTCAATAAAATCATTTAACCCTTATGGCCGATCTTTATCAAAATTTCCCTTAAAACCGATATTAATATTCGATATTAATGTGAGAATAAGGCTCATAGCACTATTTAAGGATGGCCAAGCACAACAGTTAAGCTTTATGCTTTAAAAACAAGCTCCTTTTGAATGTCCAGAACCGGGTGTTAACAGAAGCTAAAAGCATTTTGGCTAGCGGGCATTCGGTGCTAACAAATAAAGGCTTTAGCTTTATTTTTATTCATAATGAGTGGGCTAGATAACATAAATATTAATGTCCCATCAATGTATGAAACCCTTGTGGAGATAACCTTTTGTTATAACCATAAAAACACACTCAAATGATATTAGCAATACCATGAACGGAAGGCTAGCGTGAGCTACCTCTGTTAGCCCTTTGTTCTTTCTACTTTCTCCGGCTTGGATGCAGCCCGATTTGAGCAGGTTCTCCTCACATTCGAAAGCAGGCCCAAATGTGTCTGCTTTTCAGCTCCAGCTTTGGTTCGCTTACCTGTAAAGGCTGAGAAGAAATACAACAAAGCTGTTTTTGGCATGCAGGATCCTTCCTCCTGCATCTGATTATGAGGTTAAAACAGTAGACTTAACTCTGATTTGCCCAGACATGTTCTCCGGGCGACGAGAACTTCCTCCCAGGTGTTAGATGTGCGTCGGTCAGGCCCGGCCAGGGCCTCATTGTTCAGGCCTTCTCCTTTGTCTCGGCAGTAAGGAAGGTCCAGGGAGGTGAGTTCCACAGAACGGCTGTTCTAAAAGAGCATGTGGCTTTTGGGTCTTCAGTCACATAGATGCAGAGGAAGGAGACCCCCCTCTCCTTGGGAGCCCCAGAGGAGTGCTGGTCATCTCAGGTTTTGGAGGAGTGTGAGGAGAAGAGACTTTTTGTCTGTGGGGGGAAACTTTTATAGCCAGAGGGAACCCCTGCTGAGAGAGAGAGGGGCCGTCCCCGCTGGCTCTCTCTCCTCTGTGGCTGTGTCATCAGAATTCAATCTGACCTCAACCATTTTGGTGATCATGGCGGTAATATCACAACAGCTGTAGGTAATAATATATTGTCGCGTGAACAGAGAGTTTAGCTTCACCCATCCGAACCCCTGCTGCTGCAGCACAAAGCTGGTTTTACTTTCACTATTGTCTGCATGATCTAAAAAGCATTTTATGAAGTGGTAGTATTGTTTATACCTTTACAATACACCTGATGTTTTATAGCGATGTTGTTTTATGTTTTTTTGCTATTTTTGGAGAGCAATAGGTAACAATTTATTGTTACTCTCTCCTACCACCCCAGTAGCACAATTACTTCTACTGTACGTTGGATGGTCTAAAAAGCCTTATATGAAGGGTTTATATAATTTACACTTTCCCAATACAACTGCTGTTTTATACCACTGTTGTTCGGTGTTATTTTGCTATTTTTGGAGTAGTAACAAATAATTATTCTTGTAATCAGAAAGTTTAGTCACTACCCCTCTCTCCTTGCTTTTGCAGATCAAAGGAAGATTTACCTGTCGTCAGGGTGCTGCGGAGACGCCTAGGGTGGGCGCTGCCGTTTTTTCCTCTTCCTTCTCCACAGGTGGTGGCTGATGAGCGAGGAGGCGCCGCTCGCAGATGTTTGCCATTTTGCCATCAGCAGGCGGCTGTCAGCACTTCTTTGCCAGAGTGTCAGCCTTATGGGGTAGGACTTAGTAGGCCAGCGTCTCTCGTCTAGAGAAACGTTTAATCGTTATTTCCCTGTTTCCCAGGTTGCACCCACTCCGGATCCCGCTCCGGAGAACCTCCTCAAGTTCTCAAGTATCTGCCGAGCTGGCCAGCCTTCGGTCCGCTCTGCATGTCTCAGCTGATTCCCACGAAGACATCCGATCGTCCCCACAAGCCCGGCGCCCTCTGTGCGGCGACCAGCTGACAGCCTCTCAGCCGCCGGCTCGCTGCATGCACAACCGGACACTGCTCGCCCTCCTCGGATCTGTCTCTCAACCTGACAGCCACCACTTCCACTCTGATCACCAGAACTCACTTGGCAGCCCTACCCCTGCTGCAGGCACGGCAGTCTCCCAGCCTTGGGCGTCCCACAGCAGCCACTCACTCTAACCCTAACCGGGCAAATCACTCACACAGCAGCGGTAAGCGTCTCACCCCCTACTCCTCCTGGCTTGACTTCGGTGTACTCACGCCTCTCTCCGTTTCTGATCATCAACTTCCTTGCTTTGCTCCCCGATGCCCGGAGGGCTCTCTGCTCATTCGATATCTGATTTTTTTTTAAATTTGTGATTATTATTAAAGTTTTTATAGACCAGTTCATTGTTATTGTTTTGATGCGGGTTTTTCGCGCATGCGCGCCGGACTGGTAGGCAGAAAGCGAGCATAATGGCGGACGCAAACAATGGACACGAGGAATTCTCGGCGTATTTTTCTTCTTTAGATAACGTTTCACAAGATCGTTATAAGAGTAAGTTGATGATTGATGGTATCAGATTGCCAGATCCATATAGCAAAAGCCTGAAGGGATGGAGCGAGTCTGTAAAATGCTGGCCGAGTGTTCCTTACGGCAACATTTACAGCTACCTTATCGACACGCCAGGCCAGTACACACGAGAGAGCATGAAAGCCTTGAAATCACGGTATCCCCGTCCCAACGGGCCAACGACAAGCCACATGAGCCGTGGGTGTACCTGAACAAGGAGCAGGGATACGTTGTAGCTGCATATTGCACATGAAAAGCTGGGTAAGTCGCCGAACAAAACATGTTTCCACGTATTTATTCTATCAATATTTTTCCCCTACAATGTTTAAATGTGTTAACATTTAACTAAACATATATGATTTGGATGAAAAAAATATCTTAGTTGCCGTTAACTTCCCTTTATTTGATATCGTCTTTTTTTGACCGGTTAAAGGCCAAAATTTCCAACTAAATAAGCAAAATGAATGTTTGTACATGTAACAGAATTTATTTACTCCATTTTATTAACCGTGGAATCTGTTCCATTTTGGCTTGGCTTTGCTTACATGTATGTTGATTTTCTTTCCAGTTTGGGAGAGGCATGCAGTCACATTGCTGCTCTCTTGTTCTCTTGAGTTTCCTTTTTTCACCTCCGGAATATCGCCAAAATTAGAAACATTCTGTCCAGGAGTGATGTTGAAAAACTGGTCCATGCATTTGTTACTTCAAGGCTGGACTATTGTAATTCTTTACTATCAGGAATTCCACAAAATGCAGTTCAAAGCCTTCAGCTGATCCAAAATGCTGCAGCAAGAGTTCTGATGAAAATCAACAAGAGGGATCATATTTCTCCAATTTTAGCTTCCCTTCATTGGCTTCCTGTTAAATCAAGAATAGAATTTAAAATTCTTCTTCTAACGTATAAAGCCCTTCATAATCAAACTCCATCATATACCAGAGCTCTGATTACCCCGTATGTTCCTAACAGAGCACTTCGCTCTCAGACCGCAGGTCTGCTGGTGGTTCCTAGAGTCTCTAAAAGTAGAATGGGAGGCAGATCCTTTAGCTATCAGGCTCCTCTCCTGTGGAACCAACTCCCAGTTTTGGTCCGTGAGGCAGACACCCTGTCTACTTTTAAGACTAGGCTTAAAACTTTTCTTTTTGACAAAAATTATAACTAGTGACTCATGTTACTCTCAGCTACCTTTATAGTTTTACTGCTATAGGCTTAGGTTACTGGAGTATATCAGGATCTAATTTTCTCACTATATTGAGTTCTACTGTTCTTCAATTATGCATTATGTGTTGTCATTTCTGCTTTAACTTTCTGTTCTCTCTCTTTTCTCTTCATAGTAGGTACACCTGGTCTGGCGTTCTGTTAACTGTGACATCATCCACAAAAGACGGCTCACCCGCTACTACCATCTAATGTAGAACAGATTACTAGATCAATGTGTGCTTCTGTGCTTTTTTGTTTCTCTTGTTGTGTCTCTGTTCTGTCTTCTGTAACCCCAGTCGGTCGAGGCAGATGACCGTTCATACTGAGCCCGGTTCTGCCGGAGGTTTTTTTTCCCGTTAATGGGTGGTTTTTCTTCCCACTGTCGCTTCATGCTTGCTCAGTATGAGGGATTGCAGCAAAGCCATGTACAATGCAGATGACTCTTCCTGTGGCTCTACGCTTCCACAGGAGTGAATGCTGCTTGTCGGGACTTTGATGCAATCAACTGGTTTCCTTATATAGGACATTTTTGACCAATCTGTATAATCTGACCCAATCTGTATAATATGATTGAACTTGACTTTGTAAAGTGCCTTGAGATGACATGTTTCATGATTTGGCGCTATATAAATAAAATTGAATTGAATTGAATTGAATTGTTCAAAGTTGAAGCAGTGGACAGATTCGGCCTCAACCAGGAATCGAAGACAAGCGTTGCCTGCGCCTGGAACAAGTCTTACCGGCAAAAGGTATTGCAAACTTATTCATGCAAATGTTGCAATTACTTATTGTGTGCCAGCAGTCAGGTTTCAATGTATTAATATTGAGTGTTAATCATAAATTTCCCTTATGTACACAATCATGTAGCTTACATGTTAATTTTTTTAGCCTAATATTAGGTACATGTGAACATTACCCTGGCTCAGTGGAGTATATTGTTTAATTTTGAGTGAAAAGCATATACATGACAGGGTGCTGAAAATGAAAATTTTTATTTATTTATAGCTTGTTTCTCATAAATATGATTTTATTTGTTTCATTACAGGTCACAGCGCAGCGAATTGTGGACATTGTTTTCACCACCCCCAAGTATGGCAAGACCGCAAAGTGGAAGGTCAACAAACAGAGACGCGTAGAAGTGGCTGGTCTGGACAAGTCTGAACAACAGAGGCCTCTTGAAGCGCTCCGAAGAATCTGTCCCACTGCTGGATGTCTTACGAAAGCGGAGTCGGACACGGACACGGACAGCGCCTCAGAAGATGAAGACCTGCCACCGGTAGGTTTAAAAAAAAAACATTGTTCATAAAGGAATATTTCTGTTTACAATTTCTTTGAATCCCCAGCGAATATTAGTTACTTTTTTATTTACTTGAAAAAGAGAAATGCTGTAGTTCCGTAGTTGTAAGTTTTGGAGATTTTATTTGACAAGATAAACTGTCCAGCTTTATTTGCCGGAGCACCCATTTCTTTAAACTTGTAATCCTTTCTTTACATCCATAAAACAATCTATTCTTTAGTTTTTAAAGTATTTTGCATGTAATATGTTTCAGTTGCTGAGTCGCTTCCGTGACACCGAGAGAAAGAACAGTTCGGCAGATGATCTTCGAACCCGATGTGCTGACTTTCTGAAAGACTTCATAGTAAGTCAGCACCAGTGCGACAACCTGGAGAAAATGACGAGGACACAGAGCCAGAGTTTACTGTGGCAGCGTCATCGTAAGGGAAGAATAACGGCCACGATAGCGCATGACATCAGTACGTTGCAGGACACAACATCACGAGAAACATTGTTTAATCGGGTTATGAACCGCTCCCATATTGACTTGTCGAGCGTTGCAGCAGTGGCGTTTGGCCGGAAATATGAAGACCAAGCCAAGCAGCTGCACAGCGAGTGGATGAAAGACAGACATGAACAGTTTGGTTTGCGTGAAACGGGCCTGGTTGTTGACCAACGGTTTCCCTTGTTTGCTGCCACTCCCGATGGCATTCGATCATGTGTATGTCATGGCAAGGGAGTCGTTGAAGTAAAATGTTCTTTCAATCATAAGGATCTGTGTGTGAAAGACATTCCTGAGGTTGACAAAACATTTTATTTAGAAAAAGACTCGCTTGTGTTAAAACAGAGCCACCGCTACTACACCCAAGTTCAATTTCAGATGTATGTTTGTAACAAGCTGTTCTGTGACTTTGTTGTGTTTACACACAGAGGTGTTCTTGTGCAAACAATAAAATATGATCATGCTTTTGTACAGGAACTAGTTTCAAAATGTATGCCTTTTGCAGTAGATGAACTTGTGCCAGTCATCATCCAGCAGAAGCTTACAAGTTGAGATTTAGTTCATTCTGTTGTTGGAAAGTTAAAAAAATAAATGTAAATAAAAGCAACATTCAAACTTGCTGTGATTGTATTTATTGAAATATATTTTGCTTTCAGTTGGTAGATAAACATTTTTGTACTAAAGAATATATAAATACATTAGTCATACATAAATATATGTACACAAACCACTCAATACACCCCCTAGTGGGATCTTTATGATAACAACTTTACCAAAAACAAAACTTGACAGCAGCTTGTGTCCCATATGTTTATTTTTTTAGGTGTCACTTCAACAGTTTAGGCAAAACATTTGTAATTGCACAACATATGATCAGTATAGAATCAATATGACGAGACAGTGTTAATGGCATAACATTTTTCAAAATTCCAAATCGTTTTACACGCTCAATTGCTCGTTCAACATGAATCCTCAGCTTTGATAAGCACCTTCCCTCTTCCACTTCTTTTTGCGAGAATTGTTGCTTTCCCTTGGCAAATGGAGGCATGGCTAATGATGCCCCATGAGCAGCCAGTTCTTCTGCAATTAGAAATCCTCTATCTGCCAACACCAAATAACCAGGCTCAAGTTTATCATAGAACCCGGATTGTTTGGTCAGTTCTTTATCAGAAACTCGTCCACCCCAGTTGGAAGAAACAAAACTAACCGTTCCATAAGGGGTGATGCCAATCAACAATTTTGCTGTATTATGATGCTTGTAGTTGGACCATGTCTTTGCACGGGCACTCAAATTCACAGGTCGCTGAATGAAAATCTCACTACAGTCAATAATTACTCTAGCTCTCCTGTAGTGCTGCCTGAACACCTTTGGCATATTCTTCAGCACCTCACCCTTTGTTGGCCACCGTATGAGGAATTCCAGTTTTTTAGCTATTATGGGTATGGCGCTATTCAAGATGGCAGACACCTGTGTTGGGGCAACCTTAAACCGTATTGCCAAGTCTTTATTGGTACAGCCAAGTTTCAGTTTCATCAAAACCAGCAGAAGAATGTCACCAGAACACAATTTACCGACCGGTTTCAGAGAAAGACACACAAGGGACATTAACCACTGGAATAATTCCACATTAGGAAGTCCTGTCAATGTTTTTGTCACCGAGTTGTTGAGATTTGTGTAGGTAAACCAACTTGCTTCACGTTCGGCCTTGAGACTCAGATTTTCATCCAGAACACGTTGGTAGTCCTGTTGAAGTCCTGTGTAATCCCTTTTTAGCTGATCATACTGCTGCTGAAGAGGGTCAGGGTCAGGATCTGTTCCTGAAATGTATAAATTTTCTTTTTTAAGTATAGCTCAAAGCCTTACAGTTTCATTTTACAGTTAAACAACCATCATTTGAAGAAATAAATTTTAAAGTCAAAGATTGCAGAATTGGACAAATAATGTAGTATATCCTCTTTAATAAGTTCAATAAATTCTGCACTGAACAACTACAATACAACATTGTTACAATGTCAATCATTAACTCTTTACAACTTGTGTTCTTTAGTTTAGGTACCATAATATTATTAACATTAATATCTTGCCAACCTGAATCTTTGTACGATGGGGTATGATGTGCCAAATCCAACAAGGCCTGGGCGGCTGTTTGTTCCTGATGGCTGTGCGATACATTTTCCTTCGTTTGATAGGGTGTCAATGCCAATCTTCTTCGCTGTTTGGCCACCCGCTCGAACCTTTCCAACGATATTGGAGTTGACTTGGTCAACGGTGTAAAGTTGAAAATAGTGGGCTGAAAGTCGGGATGGTTTACGTCTGTTGAAGGCTGACCTAAAATATTGAACAAGACAGTATAAATCTCACATCTAAATACTGTTTTTTTTCTTTTTAAATCAACATAAATCACAGCACAGGATACATTTACACAGATAATGTACCAACACAAAAACCTCCCTCAAAAACCTCCCCCAATCCCCACACACACCATGTACACACACACATTCATTCATCCACATTGAAAGAAATCGGTCATCCACTAATTACTTAAATATATATCCTAATTTTTTATTTATATAATTATTTAAGTAGAACAATGACTAGTGCTAAATTAAGTTATATTTACCGGAGATGAAGTGCAGACTGCAAATTCTGTCGTGGTAAGACGGCTCCCATAGTCGTTTAGGGTTGTCGGCCTGCGCCCTTTTCATAGAAACAATCCATTTCTTTCTTCGGTAAACGAAAGAACCGTACATCCGACGACTTGGAATGCCTCTGTGAGCAACCGGGAGCACAACAAGTTGTAGGCATTGTTTAGATTTCGCAAATAAACGACCTAAAAGCACGCTCTAATTCACCCGTTTTTACACGTTGTTTGGCGAGAACAGTCCTCCTTTTGCCTAACGGTTTAACCCGGAAGTAGCGCCGACGTCACGCGTGAACTACCCTATTATTTTTTTAGAACATATGTGCGTACAACATGCCTCAAACCTTCTCACCCCCCCCCCCCCACAGAACAAAAACCACAAACATAACTGAAAAAAATAATAATACAAATATCCTTGTATTTCTGCTAAATATCCTGTTAGCAGAAAACACCACAAAGGACAAAAATAATCACTCGTCAATACTTACCAAAACAGCAGTTCGTCAAAGGCATTTACTTATCCCAATATTGCAGGAAAGGAAATAGTTCCAGGATTTCTTAAAAATGTTCTATATCATTATGTAGTCTAGCCAGCATTTGCTCATATGACAATATTTCCAACATTAATTCCAGCCAGTTTTTAACATTCGGAACAGTTGAAGATTTCCATAGTCTGAGGATTATCCTGGCAGCTGCAAACATTCCCACCTGCACCATGGTTTTTTGATGCTTTGACATTTTAGGCATCACTGTTTGATCCCCTAACATGCAAAGTCTTGATGACATGGGTATCCCCAAACCTATCCACTTTCCAATGTGTTGTAATACTGCTTTCCAGAATGAGGAGATGTATTTACATTCCCATATTGCATGTATAAAAGTTCCTGATTCTGTTTTTCCAACATAAGTTATCCGCAAGTAGGCTCACTCTATGTAGCCTAGATGGTGTGAAATAAAACCTATACCTATGGTACATCTTGTAATGCATAAGTTTCCCCCCTCGATTCTGTAATATATTTCCCATTATTTGAAAGTATTTTCAACCATTCTTTATCACTAAAAGTGCAGCCAAGGTCCCTCTGCCAGACAATCCCCAGACCTTTACATATATCTTCTGACATGCTATTAAACAATTTATAAAATGTGGATGCCTTATACTTAACTTTCCTTGAGCCCATAAATTCCTGTATTGGATTATCCACATGTGTGAAATTATCTATAGTAATACAGTCTCTAATTTGTAGATATTTCCAGAAACTATCTTTTTTTAAATTATATTTCAGCATGACATTTGAAAAAAAAACATGAAAACCCCATCTGCATACAAATCATCCACAATGCGTATTCCCTTCACAAGCCATTGTTCCCAGTAAACAGGTTTTCTTCCAATACAGATGGATGGAACCTAAAACACAAATAAACCATAAGGCAGGAAAAGGCTAACTTACCCAAATCATAAACAGGAACCAGGACCGAATATTACACATTATGCTGTGCACAATGGTACATTTTGATGAAACATTGGGTAAATCTTATGAACAAATACTTTGTCATATGCAGAAGGAGTCATACAATGGAAATCAGCACTTTTATCTGACCAGATTTACTTTGATGAGGTGTAAAAGACATTTGTCACAGTTTTGGCCTATTTTGGCACAATTGTACCAAAATCACAGGTCCGCCTGGCACACTGCCCACTAAAACCCTTGTGGAACAAATATGCTTCAACTGATTCAGTCAAAATTTATTGCAGTTATAGTTAAGATGTGGATCTTTAAAATCTGATGTCATGATTTAGGTTGTTGTTTGTTTATTTTGGACTTGTCTGGACTTGAATCAGAAACCATTCTGTCAGCCTATCACATCTCAGCCACCAGCCACTATCCAATCAGCTCAGTTACCTGTCAGCCCAGATCAACTCCACCTGCTGCCAGTAATTACTTTGAACTCTGCTCACCTGTTTCGCTGACTACATCTACCTACCTCAGCTAACACATTCCTGCCAGAACATCTCTTCTCTTCTGATCTCATCTTGTCTTTTGTGATGTGCCCTTCCTCTTAAAGTTGCCTTTATCTGCGTGCTGCACAAGTCAGCCTGTTTCCCCGTAAATTCCAGCCGCTTGCTCTGCCCGTTCTGGTGTTTCCCCGGTCCACATCACCTTTTCTGGTCTATCACTACCTGCATCTTCTGGTCCCCTGCTCATCCCTGCCTACCTACACCATCAGCCGTGAATCCTCTGTTCTAGTCTGGTTCCACCTGCATATGGTCAAGTCTGGTCCTGCTTGCCTGTCTCTTCATCAACTACTCATCATTTCAATAAACTTTTTTAAAAATGTAACTCTGTGTCTAGATGAATATCAGGTAAATCAGACATGGTGACATTTGCAATAGTCGTTCCACCTGAAAAATATTCTTTGATGCCTTTTTGTCACACAAATACTAACTTTTACATTTACACTTTATAACATTGGAGCTTTACTTGATTTATTTATGTAATTTCATGTAGAAGTTGGTCCTAAAATCCTCTGGGCTTATGGTTTCAAATAAAAAGGTTGTAAGTCTAATGGACAGTTTTGCTCCCCCGACGTAGAGTGTAGCTCCTAATGGTGAAAATACGCCCCATTGACATAGGGTACAGGCACAGTCAGGGCAGTTTACCCCTATCTGAATGAAATGATTGGAGCAAGTTTTTAGATGGACGCTGGTTGGATTAAGGATCAGCATAAACCACCCATCTCATTCAGAATATGATTTAATTCCGATTGAGCTTAATCCAGTCACAACATTATGATTGCAGTGTTTACATAGTGCATTGTTATTGCAATCAGCCCTTTATTCCAATAACTAATGTTCATGGAAACATCGCTAATGAAGAAAAGAAAGGAAGGAGCTGAAGATACAACATAAGGACAAACAGGAAGAGTGACTAAATTAAGGAAGGAAGCAATGACACAAAGAAAGAAGAAGTATAGCAAGGAAAGACACATTTTAGCTAATGGAATGGATGAAGAAAGGAAAGAAGGGAGAAATTAAGAAGTAAAAGATTCAATTATATGAGGAAGGAAAAAAGGGAAAAGCAGGGACATGAGGGAAGATAAAGGAGGACACAAGCAAGGAATTACAATAGTTTCCTATCCCCTCTACTACACTATCAACCCAGTCTCACTAAAGAACATGTAATATCCATGTTGGTCCACAGGGGAAATACCATATTGTCACAATTTGGCTCTTTAATAAAGATTATGAAAATAATAACCAAACAATATCCAGGCACTTTCTGCACCATTGTTGATGTAAACGTTAACCATGAATCTGAATTATATTATTGTCAAGCCTTTAAATATGGAGCCTACTAAAATCACAGACTGTTAAAACTGATGGTAGAAATTATGGTAGAAACAATGGATGGATGGATGGATGAATGGATGGATGGACAGTCATTAATAGAGGTATTTCAAACAGAACTGATTTATTAATCCTTTAGATAGGATAAAGCAGAATCTACTCCAGTTGTCTGATAATACAAATAAAAAAAAATAGAACACTAAACCAAATTGTGTTAAAGTAAGGTTTACATGTCCATAGCCATGTTGAAGTTAACATTTTATCATTGTGACTTTTCTGGAAATGCATCATAGGCCTACCACTGCATTTGTTCACTTTTGTTGATTCACATACTGGATTAAAACTTTATTAGAGGGATTTTAAAGTAGGTTTTGATTATGCTATAATTTCCTAATTTGTTCAAAAATTTAACTCAAATTCTTTCATTCTTTCTGTCGGCATTTCCACCACCTCTATCATCTCCAAACTTCTTTAATGCTCTCACAAGCACACACTTTTCCAAACCACCCAGTGACCAGGCAGTCACCTGTACTGAAGGGAAATGGAGTGTTAGTTTTTACTGGTGCTGTGATTACGGGGTACTGCTGAGGAGGAAATGTGTGTTTGGTTTGTTTATATGCCATCAGACAGCAGGTGGCAGAGTCAGCATACCACCTCTCGAACCGCACCAGGGAGAGGGGTTGATCAAGGTGCAGGCGAGGGGCGGTACCTACAAAACTTCCATCCAAACATCGGTAACAAACAAAAATGCTGATGGATACACATGTATGTACTTTAGACTCCATCAATCCTCCTGTTTTTATGGTCAAATCTAAGTGTGTGCATCTGTGCATGTGTGTAAGCTACTGAGGGTTATCCCACTGTGTTAGATAGGGGAAAACGGTGAGGGAGGGAGGCTCTCTTGCAACTAGACAAAAAAGGACAGATGAAAAAAATGGACGATAAACGAGTGCCGTATGAGGTGGCTTTGTTCTACTGAAGGGCTGGGTTAAGCATTGGATGAAGAGCTATCTCTTACTGCGAAATCACAGCTTGCAGTGGGTCTCTGCCTTTCATTTTTTTTGCTTTTTATCTTTGTTTCTAACTCACACTTTTGGTCTGATTATCAATGTTTTTTTCTCTCTCCTGCTCTTTATCTTCTCTGGATTTACCTTCAAAATGCTAACTTAAAAGGTAAAAATGTGACTTTCCGTCTCCTTAACCTTTATTGAAATAATTTGGACCCATTTTCTTCAAGCTTTACTTTAGTTAAATGAGGTTTTTACTAAACATCCCACC
The DNA here is from genome assembly GCF_011125445.2 of Fundulus heteroclitus. Taxonomy (NCBI): domain Eukaryota; kingdom Metazoa; phylum Chordata; class Actinopteri; order Cyprinodontiformes; family Fundulidae; genus Fundulus; species Fundulus heteroclitus. Next base: position 27,389,055 of record NC_046384.1, read on the forward strand.
AAAGCATTAAGGTTCAGTTGAAGACTTTGACTGGGTCATTGCAACACCTTGACCTTTTTCATTGGTGCCATTTTGCTCCGTATTTGCAGCTGTGTTTAGGTTCCTCATCCTGTTAATGACCCAGAACAGGTCAAGCTCATTGCCAAAACAGGCCCACATCATCAGCCTCCCCATACTTGTTCCAGGAGAACTGTAGCCTGGCCAGCCAGACGACTTACGCTGTAAACAAGGCATATCAGTATGGAGAGCTGCCGGTAGAGCCAAATTTTAAAGGTGGGACTAACGGGCTCAGCAGAAACAGGCTAGAACCAATCAGATAACTACAGATGTGATGCAAACTCCAAGTAACAAACTCAGCAGCCAGTTGTTGAGATTTTACATCCAGCTCATTCAGGACATAATAAAAGGCATCATTAAAACATCGCTCTGTTGCGGCCACCATCTTGATTGGTATGGTTACAGAAAGCACTGTTGCATTAGGGGTAAAGAGTGACATATTGTAAACTCCCGTGCTGTGATTGGTGTGGTAAGTTTTAGACCGGAGAGTCTAAGCGTTCCCAGACTGACAAGCTGTGTATTAAATACACATAGCATAGGTCAGTCTGGCTGGCCAGGCTAGGAGAACTGGTGTTCATTCAGATGAAACGTTCCTTGTCTTGCTGCCTTTACCGTTTTACAAAGTATAGTGCTGCTTCAATCCTAATTCTCAAGCTTGTGGTGCAGCTCCTGGCTTTGTTGCTGTTTCTCTTTGCGTTGCAAACCTTTGATTTAGTTTTGTTGGGAAGATTGAGAGCGGTCTTAAATGTTGTCAACTTGTAAATAATCTTTGACTTCAAATTGTTATGGGATGGCCGTACAACCCTTACCAGATTGATGGGGAACAACAATTGCTTCTCTGAGGTAACTCCTGATGTCTTCCTGTTTTGATATTGCTTGAACACAAAAACATTTGCTCCAGATTAGCTAACTGCCCAAAGTCCTCCGCTTATAGAAGTAGTCACACTTTTTGTTGATCAACAAGTCAAATTGCCTTTCATTGGCAACACCTGACTGTTCCTTTAGTCTTCATTTTCATGAAAATAGCAAGAGATTTGTATTTGCAATTTTTGTTACTCTATTGCCAGTAATATAAACATTCTATATCCTATGCCAATCAGTGTGAAAAGAAAAAAAAACTGTCTTGAACAGATAAAAAAATAAGGTTAATGGCCTTGAAGTTTCATGAATGTCTACTTTGTTTCTTCTCACCTGTCTTTAAATGGACAGGAATGAGTAATAGGGGTGAATAATTTCTCAGTACATCTATTTCAGTAGTGTATTTAATAAAATAAAATGGCATTGTATGAACCCCTGGTCATCAGTGATGCAATTATTTGCAAAGGGTTGTATTTTAAGTCCGAAAAATATTGTATTTGTTTAAAAACATGATTATAGACATTAAATGAAGGAAAAATTCAGTCTTGGAAAATAAATTTTACAAAAAGGGAAATAATTTTTTTGGCAAGCCTTGGCCTGCTAACTTAGTCAAGTCAGAACCAGCCTAAAGCATAAGCAAACTATGGGGATGTTTAGGGCAACCAGACTAGTAGGCACCCACCAGAACTGCTTGACTTCTAAAACATTATACAAATTTCAAAGCTTTACATTAGTAGTTTTGCTTATGAATACTGAGACAACTTAGAAATCCACATTAAAGCTTTTATATTAAAAAGACATTTCAAATTAAAATATAATTTTTTTGAAGATCTACAATCCTTACATATCTGTCCTTTATTTTAATTTTGTTACACTTAATTCAATTAAATGTTCATTTAAATTTTATTTATATAGCGCCAATTCATGAAACATGTGATCTCAGGGCACTTTCCAAAGTCAAATTCAATCAGATTATACAGATTGGGTGAGATTGTTGGGATGTACTATAAACCTTGCAACTCCACACTACTCCAGACATTTTGAATTGAGACAGCTTTCTGGATAGGAAGTGAAACGACTTCAAACTTTTTTTTTTGTTTTTTAACTTTTTTTTGGAATGACCATGACCTGGATGACTGAGAATCTTCACCATCTTATTAATATGAACAAACTGGAATCTGTCAGACAGATACGTTTTAAACCAGTCCACTGCCTTTCCCTGAACATACTGTAGGCAGTATGTTCAACTTTCTAGGAGAATATTGTGATCAACTGTATCAAATGCAGCACTGAGATCTGACAGGAAGAGTATAGACACAAGTCCATTATCTGAGGCCATGAGAATATCATTAGTGACCTTCACCAGCTCTGTTTCAGTGCTATAATGAGCTCTGAAGCCTGACTGAAACTCTTCAAATAGGTCATGACTTTGTAAATGTTCACATAGTTGATTAGAAACTACTATTCATTTTCTCACTCTACAGATTTCTACTGTTCTTCAGTCTACTGTTCTCCAGTTTTGCACAATGTGTGCTTCTGTGCTTTTTTGTCTGTCTTGCTGTGTCTCTGCTCTGTCTTCTGTAACCCCCAGTCGGTCGAGGCAGATGACCGTTCATACTGAGCCCGGTTCTGCTGGAGGTTTTTTCTTCCCGCTAATGGGTGGTTTTCCTTTCCACTGTCGCTTCATGCTTGCTCAGTATGAGGGATTGCTGCAAAGCCATGGACAATGCAGACGACTCTTCCTGTAGCTCTACGCTTCTTCAGGAGTGAATGCTGCTTGTCGGGACTTTGAAGCAATCAACTGGTTCCCTTATATAGGACATTTTTGACCAATCTGTATAATCTGACTGATTTTGACTTTGTAAAGTGCCTCGAGATGACATGTTTCATGAATTGGCGCTATATAAATAAAATTGAATTTAATTGAATTGAACTTTCTGAAGAATTTTAGATAGGAAAAGAAGATTAGGTATAGGTCTGTAATTTATTAAGTCATCTTGATCAATAGAAGGTTTCTTAAGTAAAGGTTTAATAACAGCTACATTAAAAGCTTGTGGTACATATCCATTTACTAAGGATAGATAAATCATGTCTTAAATAGGGCCATTGATCAAAGGGAATACCTCCTTAAATAACTTGGTTGGGATTGGGTCTAACATACAAGTAGAAGATTTAGATGAAGCTAAAATTTTAGATAGCTCAAAAAGCTCTAATGCTGCAAAACAATTCAAACACCTATCAGGTTCTAAAGACTCCTCCAACACTGCCTCACTTACTGAGGACGAGGTAATCATGTTTGGGAGGATGCCAATTATTTTATTTTTAATGGATTCAATTTTATTAATGAAGAATCCCATAAAGTCATTACTGCTAAGAGCTAAGGGAATGGATGGATTAACAGAGCTGTGACTCTGGGTAAGTTTAAGTGTTGCACATCATCCAGGTTTTTGCTCCTCTTTCTAAAGCTTGAATTAACTGTGATTAATCACATTAATCAGAAAGCTTATTCCAATTTCATTAGACCTTACCTAGATCAAGAAATACCTCACATAAGATTTGTCTGACACCATGAAGAAGAATAAATAAGAGATCTCCCATAATGCTGAAACCTAAAGAAAGTCACAGACATCTATCAGTCTGGAAGGGTCACAAAACCATTTCTAAAGTTTTGGGACTCTAGTGAGCCATGATGAGAGCTATTTTCACAAATGGAGAAAATATGGAACAACGATACTTTCCCAGAAGTGGCCTGCCCCCTATAATGACTCAAAGAGTACATCAATGATTATCAAAAAGGCCAGAAACGAACCTAGAACAATACGTAAACCACTGCAGTCTCACATGCCTTAAGATCGCTGTTCATGATTCAGCAATAAGAAGGAAACTGTGGACCCTGATGATTTGCTCTACTTAACAATGCCATTATTTTTTTTTACCAAAAACTCCTGAAACAAGATTTCTGACTATCAGTTTGTGACCCAAAGGCTCGAGTTTTGCAGCAGGACGATTATCCAAAGCACCTCAGCAAGATCATCTCAGAATGACTCAAACAACAAAAAAACTAAATAAAGATTTTGAACTATCTGTTTTAAATGTTGTGGAGAGACTTTAATCAGGACAGTCATGCTCGATAGTCTCCATCAACATGTTTTACGTGCATTTTTCATATTGCATTACAAAAAGTTGATGGAAACAGCAAAATTTCAAATACCTTCCTCAATTTTACAAAAAATGTTATCCACTCGCAAGATGTGGTGTTTGGATTTGGCAAAAATGTATTAATACGCAAAACAGGAGATAGAATCACATTTACCAAATAAGTTCTGACATAATGAACATTTACCTTACATGACTGATAAGCTGTTTCTGCAGTCGGTGTCTTCCCGGATATTCCCACAACACGCATAGAAATGCATTTCCTTCTCCATTACATCTCCGCACAGCATGTAACATCGCCAGTGCAAGTTGACATGACCTAACAATTCCAACTTGCCAGATAGCAACACATTACTGAAAACCTCTCTCCTTTTTTTAGAAGTGTGATCCATGCTAGTTTGCAACCTCTACTTCCTGTTTACTACGGCTATATGTACCATCAACTTCTGACAAAATTGCACTTTTGTTAATTTGTTCCAAATTCGCATGACAATTGGATGGAAACATAGTTAATGACGGAGTAAAAAAAAATTCTGATTGGGTGACCCTCTACAAAGGGTCGCTCAACTAGTTGTTTGGTTGAAGGAATATTATTTTTCGACATTGGCTAGGTTGGTTGGACAGCATTTTTCTTGATAACACAAAGGCTTCATTATTTGCATTTACTCATTTAATCTTTGTCTGATATTGAAATATTTAAACATGACAACAGCAAAAGCCAGAAATCTGTAAAAGGGGAAACATTTTTCAACTGTCAAATGCACTGGTTCATACAGAAAAGATTATTCATAGTCTGAATGTAATCCCAACTCTCAGGATAATATGATGCTAGCTAAATAATATTTATTTTTATTATTTTTACTGCTTGAAAACAAATTAATAATTCATAAATGGGCCATTTACTTGTTTTTTTTCTAGTTAAGCATTAAATGTAACAGGTTTGCTCAGTAAAGAGATATGACTGCTGTGTTGGCTTCTGCGTGGTGGGCTGAACTGGAATTGGATTCTGCGTGGGGCACCATGTAATCTGTGTGAAGATGAGGCATGTAGGTGAAACAAACTCAAATTCTTTTATTCATAAATTAATTAATCTTGGTTGAGTTTTATTTAGAAAAAAGTCAGTAAACCGACACTGTTTGTTTACTGTCCAGAGCTTATTCTAACAAACTAATGGTTATCACTGTAATACCTCATGCAAACATGGCAACCTCATTACTTTGCCTACAGTCTGATCCCTAAAGCGATGGCCACTTAAAACCACGCTGAACTCCTGAATATCATTGTTTACAAAACAGTATGGGTCAGTGAGCGGATATACAAACAGGATAAAAAAAACAGCTTTCACTAAATTTGTTTTTGCTTTTTTTAGTCTGTCTGCCCTTTGTTTGTCTTATCTGTGTGTGTGTGTGTGTGTGTTTTTTTTTATTTAGCCTCTTCTTGTCCCTCATGTTTTTGGCTCACGTTTGGGGCACCAATGAAAGTATTTTGAGCAAACATGATGATTTTTTGTTTCCATGGGGATCCAGAAGGCCTCACAATGTCATAGCGGCTTTAGCCAATAGTCTGCTACAATTTTGCTTTTTCTTTCACATTATGTCGGCTGAACTGAATCTCGGCTCGTCTTTTAAACACTTCACTTTTCTCATTTCTTTACATTCGACTTTGCCAGCTCATTTGTTTTTCCTCATTCATCCATTTAAGCAGCTCCATTTCTCTTTTTCCCCTCTGTTGTTCTCTTTCCTCTCTCTCTCACTTATTCTGCTGTCGCTCTTTGCCGTCATCTGTGTGTGAAGAGCTGCGATAAATAAAGACAAACAGGGTGGATTTTGTTTGTGTGTTCTTTCGAGAGAAGGACGCCAGCTCTCTGATAGCATTGTTAGCCTCTCCACCTCTCCTCACTCCACTGAACATCCACGGCAAAGGCTTTCTTTTCTCCCTCCATCCCTCCATCCGCCCAGGCCCTGTGCCAGGAAGGTGGCTTTGGGGCCATGTCAGGACCAGAATAGGGGCTTCACTGTGGGGCTGCAGGGGGCATCAGTGCTGGAGGAAGAGGATGAGGGATCCAAGCCAAGCTCTAGACCCTAGACCCTAATCTGGCTTGCCAACCTACCCACAACAGGGCCTTTATGGCTGGACACGGCACCAGGGCCAGAGAGGAGGTGGAGGCTGAATGTCTCAGCAGTGGCAATGGCAGTGGCTAGATTATGACCTTTTCTTCTAAAATCACCACAATGGAAAAAGTCTGCAGCACATTGCCTCTATTCAACTTCATCCGTCAGAGGCATAAATAATTGCATGAGCATGGTGGAGCTTAGACTGGTTAAAAAAAGAACACATACTAAAGGGAAAAAAAGGGAAAAAGTTAAGAATTGTTCTGATATTTTTATGGTACAGTAATTGCAGTGAAAGATAAAAAAAACGATGGTAAGGAGGATGACTCAGAAAATCCTTTTTTCCATACACCCAGTGAGGCAGTCAGTTGGGAATAGTTAGGAAAAAGCCAAGTATGAAGAACCATGCCAAAAAAGAAATATGGTAGATTGTCAAAAATATCCCCTTGTTTGCCTTCATACAAACATAGTGAGTGACATCCCTTTCCTAATCCATAGGGTTTAATATGATGATGGTTTCACTAAGGCTATAACAGGTTCTGGGAAAGCTTTCCACAAGGTTTAAGAGCTCCTTTAAGGAAATATTTGACCGTTCTTCCAGAAGTGCATTTATGCGTTCAGACACTGATGATGGAGGAGAAGGTCTGACTCACAGTTGCCACTCTCATTCATCCCAAATATTCTATCAGGTTGATGTAATAATCGTCTGTAGGTCAGTATGCCTACTTGTTACACACAAACCTTGCTCACCTATGTCTTTATGGACCTTGCTTTGTGCACTGATGTCCAGTGATGTTTAAGCAGGAAGAGGACTAATCCCCAACTGTTCTCACAAAGTTGTGAGCATAAAACTAACAAAAATGTCGGTAAAATATTAAGGCAGTAAGTAGGTAACCCAGTTAGCAAGCATAGAAGAAAATTACATCCAGGTGCTTTTGTGTAAGGTCTGTTATATAGTAGAAAACTATTGGGTTAAATTGAATGTCATGTTTTGGAGATAGGTTACAGAAACTTCCCTTTAATTGGCCAAGGTTGGGCAAGGACTACAATCCAGAAAAGAAGACTTTTCTGGATTGTAAGGTCTAATCCAAACCTATAAGGTTTGGATTAGACCTTTATTTTAAATTTGTTATGGTACCCATTTTTACGTTGAAATGATTAAGAGTTTCAAAAGGGGACATCTACCAGTACATGTGAATTCCTGTTTCATGTTGCCGGCGCTAAGGCGATGTCATACTATTACCCTTTGGATGTGTTGAGTGGACTGGGATAACAGTTCTAAACCTTGTGCAGGGTCTATATACTCAGACCTTGAATCTCAGAGATATAATAATTTAATGTTTTGGGGGCAAGATGTGAGAATCTAAATTCCTGCCACACTCACAAGCTTACATAAAATGTGACCACATTTTCCAGTGAAGAGTCACTGTTTCTAAAACCCCAAGTTTTATAACTCATTATAGTGTTATGAATTTACAATGCAAAGAGTATCCTGGTGTTTTTTGCTAATGTTTCAATGTCTCCAGTAGATACTTGTTAAAATGCAACATGTGTAAAATATCAAAATAACACAGTTGATCCAAAAGGACAGACTTTTTTGGTTTAAAGGTTTTCCTCCAAGAGGAGGTTTTTTTCCCCTTCTGGAGGAATTTTACATATGTACCAATTTATACATGCATATGTCACACTGGCTTTACTGGCTACAATCTTAGGAAATTGTTCCAGTATAAACAGACTTTTCAGCGTCATTCTGCAAATTATTGCCACGATTAACTCTTAAACTCTTTTTAAACGTTTTTTTGTGTGGAAAAAAAGACATGTAAAACAAGTTTTGTTTTTAGCTGTTTGGTTAAACTCATCCACTGTGGACCAATCCTGCAGAGACATTGCTTTATCAGCTGTATCAAAAGTAGATATTTAGGCTGTTAAGCATTATTAAGGTAAGTTAACAGCAGAGCTGATAAAAAAAGGAAAACAATTTTTTGGATTTCTTCTGATAATTTGCTGCAGTTTTCAGTATTTTTTCTACAGTGCATTGTTAGAGTTTCTTGACAAAAGAAGACAGAAAAGAATAGGTGATGTGTATGAAAGTTCACCAGTACAAATAAACCCATATTCATTTCTCTTTGTGTCTGCTAATGTCCATGTTTCTAGTCACAGAGGAGCTCGGATACCTGGTAATGCCAGCAATAAGACCTTTTTACCACCTCTTACCTCTTCACCTGTACCACACTGTACTTCTGTAGTCAAAGTGTGTGTGTGTGCATGAGTGTGCGCGTGTTTACGTCACAGCTCTCAGAGAGGACCCTGGGACCCTCCTCGACAGAGAGAGCTTTTAGCTCTTCCTCGCTAATGTCCTGAATAATGGCATCTTGATGGAGACGGAGCAGAGGGAAAAGAGGTAGAAGGGGGACGGAGACAGAGAGAAAGACAGAATGAGAAACCGGTGCCCGTGTGTCTTTACCTGCGGAGCGCCATCAGGAGCAGGACTACCATTATTCCCTCTCTCAGCCCTTCTATTTTCATTATTCCCTCTTTGTGTTTTTCTGAGCAGGATGATCATCCTGACATTTTACTTACTCTTGCAAAACCCACCTCTCACTCTGTCTGTACTCATTGTAAGGGGCCTCCCGTGACACCCTAGCCTTTTAGCAGCTGGAACTTTTGAAATCAATGAAGCATTATTGGAAAGAAAATAGAATATCCAGGTTTCATGTTAGCATTAAAAAGTTTCAACTTGGGCGTAAAAAGTTGAAGCTTCCAACTATGAATCAGAATGTTGTTTAAAAAAGGAAGTAGATCTGATACAACATGTGTGTGTCCCCTCTGGTGTTTGGCTGAAACAGAAAAAGTGGAAGTGGAAAAAAATTGCTCAAGACTTACAAGATAATGCTGCTTCCCATTTTTATGCCACAAAGAAATATGAACACCTGCTGTGATGAGAGGCTGTTCTGCTATGTTTTCTCTTGATTTGTGTTGTTTGTTTCCCTCCACGTCATGTCGCCTCTTTTTAGGTTTGAGCGCTTTTTGAGGCTCCTTGAATCCTCCTCATCTGCACTCATTTGTTTCAAGTCTGGCTTTAGGTGCTGCACTGTAGCATTTCTGCAAGCCTGCATCACACAAGTCATCAAATATACGATTCTGTGTGATATGTCTTTTTTTAAGGGAAAAGTGGACTTCAAAGCTCCACTCAGGTGCTTTTTTCAACAGGTTTCCTGTTTTTTTTCATTTCTGAAAAAAGCGGAAAACTCTGACCTCCACCTGTGCCTTTGGTTTTTGACATTTTTGGCTAAAAACTGAAAACAAGTGCATCTCAACGAATTATAATATCAAAAAGTTAATTTATTTTGGCAATTCATATTACATAATTTATTTACAGAGTGATCTATTTCAAGATTTAATATTTTGGTAAGTATAATGAGAATGGTTTGTGACTTATTATCACCAAATGTGGAGCCGCAAATAAATAGAATAATTGATTCACAACGGAATTTTAATCAACAAATGTTGTGTTGTGGCCAACACAATCATGGGAAAGACTGTTGAGTTTTCATCGAAACCTTTAAGATGCAGGCTAAACCACGTAAGGACATTGCTAAAGTATCTGGTTGTTTACAGAGTGCTGCATTCAATCCAATTCAGTTCAATTTGATTTTATTTATATAGCGCCGAGCTACAACACATGTCCTCTCAAGGCACTTTACAAAGTCCAATTCAACCAAATCATACAGACAATTAATCATATTAATAGAAAGTTAAATGGAAGGAAAAATGTGGCATAAAGACAGCAGGAATAACTGCAGCTTTGGGATGAATGAACTTTTCAGTGCATTAGAATATCAATGAGCATTAATTTAATTTCAGGAACTCAAAAAGTGGATTTCATATCTTTTATTGATTGATCAAACTCAGACTGACATATTTAAATAGCTTATTCCTATTATAATATTAATATTAATTATGGTTTAGAGCAAATGAAAATCTCTTTTTCAGTTTCCTGAAAAAAATTAAAATAAAATAAAAAATAAAAATAGAAAGGGATTTTTGAAACAGAGATGTTGGCCTCCTAAAAATATGCTCCATGCAGCATATGACCTAACTAGCTAGGGCTTCTTTTGCATAAATTACTGCAATAGGTTACCATGTCATGGAGGTAAACTGCATATGTTCAGTTAATCTGCATTGTCAAGAAGAAAATGGGAGACACCAAACAGATCCTCTGCTTCACAGTAATCCCAAGAGAGTGCAACATTTTCCACCTGACTTTTCCTTTCAACTAAACTTCCTATTAATATGGCTGGAAAAAGCTCCATAAATAGCTATCTTCTTAAGCAAATGCCTTTTGTGGGTTCCGCTCCAGTCTCTTGTGCCCATTGTCTAGGCTGTAACATAACATTTCCGTGTTTAAAAAATATTCAAATGGTCTTGTTTTAAAGCCCAATTTTTGGAGGATCTGTATTATGGCTTTTCATTAGCCGCAAGCTGTAAGCATCACAGTTAACAAAAAAAATAGTTTAGAAAAACTGTTTTTGAAATACTGCAACATTCACCTCTCATTGACATGATAACATACTGAAACGCTTCTGTATAAGTATTTGTCAGGTCATACCTGGATATCTCTCTCTCTCTCTCTCTCTCTCTCTCTCTCTCTCTCTCTCTCTCTCTCTCTCTCTCTCTCTCTCTCTCTCTCTCTCTCTCTCTCTCTCTCTCTCTCTCTCTCTCTCTCTCTCTCTCTCTCTCTCTCTCTCTCTCTCTCTCTCTCTCTCTCTCTCTCTCTCTCTCTCTCTCTCACACACACACACACACACACACACGCGTGATTAAAACGGTTTTAGTTGCAAATATTTGTTACGATTAAATCTTTAAAGGAAGTTGAGATTAATTTAAATGGTGTGTAACATATATTCTCTAAATAAAACCCTTTGTAGGAGTGATTGGACTTGCTACTAGCTGTAGCTCTGATGCATTCATTTTCTCTCTCCGTTAAAAAAGCTTTTTATTGCTTTCATTTCCATCAAATTGCCGCTACCCCCTCCTCTTTCGTAAAATAATTCCTTCCCAAACCCCTTCTTGTTTTCGGCCTTTCATAAACCCTTACTCCCACACATTAAAAGCTGAATATATGATAACTTCCTAATGTGCATCGAGACTAAATATCTGCGCATGTTTAAAGCTGCCCATCTAGGATTCCATCATTGTTAGATGTGGTCAGAACATTTGCAGCGCTTCTGATGTGTGCCTATTTCTTCTTTTTTATTAATCAAATAAAACTAAATACTTAGGGCCTTCTTGGGCACGGGCAGAGAACTTGAGCGTTATTCCAATTTTACGTTTATTTCAAGGCTCCAAACGGTGCTGCTGCACACAGATCCTCGTTCTGTGGCGCGGCAACGCACAACGCTGATGGAACGTTTAATGATTGACTCCTACGTTTAATGTTGTGAACAACTAGTACCGCGCTATCAAAAACAAAAAAAAAACAAAAACAAAACTAGGTTTCATGGAAATCTTGCTTGGAGTTCCTTTCGTGTCTTAATTACTTTGAAGCATCAGATGCGCACTAAAATTTGATCCCAGATGAAAAAGAACAGAAGCGCATTTCCCTTGTCCCTTTTTAAAATTCTCCTTATTTTCAAAACAGCATAGAAATGCTTTTGTTTTATTTATTTTTGACTGATGTCGTTTCAGGGTAAATGCAAGTTAAATGAAACCGCATAGTTTTACATTTGCTGCCGTATTAAGATTTCTGTCGGGATTAATTTTAACACCTTTGTAGGACAAAAAAGCGTGTTTTAAAACGATGATCGTTACGCGCTTTTTCAGGTCCAGTCCACTTTAAATTACTTCACCAAATGATCAGTGACACTCAGTAAAAAAACGTAGGACTGAACTCACTTATTACTAAGGCTTTATTTTAGGTCTGATTGGAATTTAAACATGTACCATTAAGAGTTAAACCTCGGGAAATTATGACACGGATTTTTTAAATTTGATGCATAAATTGACTTCAATATGAAAATAATATTTCCATATAAAAATAACTTTTGATATTTTTTTACCGTCAATCTGGAGAGTTCTCGGCAGCTTTGCGCACATAATTAATCACCAAGGATCAATTGGAGGATGACCAAAATAAAAAAAAGTAATTGATTTATTTAATTAGGATTTAAAAGTAAAATTATTCAGTTATAAATCAAGGCTGATATTTAACCATGTAGAATGAGACAAGTTGAAAAGTACGGATAAATGTTACTTTATGTTAAAAATCATGTATCCCTAGTTCAGTAGAAATTATTAAAAGCGGTTTAAAAGCAACCAATTATCGCCAAGATCTGAAGCAAAAGAGGGATAGCCCAGATTACCCCATTCATCCTCTCTCCATTCCCTCCTTCTCCGCTCTGACAGCGCGCCTCCTTATAAATAAAATCCAACGTCTCTCCCCCCCCTCCGGTTCCTCGTCCTTATTGGTCAGGTGAAGCCGCTACCTCACTCCAGGCCCGGTGACGCAGCGTCTTCGCGTATCCTTCGTTTTTTTCCTCCCTTCGTTCTTGTTTCTTTACCCTGAGAGTCTTCCAGTCCGCTCAGAGTGTGTCGGGACGCGGAGCCGGCTAAGGGGTGCACTCGATAACTACATACTTTCCATCCCGGGAGGAGAGCGGCGCGCAGGAACACACGCTCTCTGTATCTCTGTGCGTCTGCTTTTACTCTGTCTCTGTCCCTGTGCGAGCTTTTCCATTCTCTCTCCCGCACATCCACGCACGTTCCGCGCGCACACGCATACATCTCCACTTGGCCGTAGTAAATTACGGCATTGATCTCAAAGGCGAGTGTGGATCTCTCTTCTGTGCGCTCCTTGCTCGACGGAGCGACGCTGAGGAAAGAAGTAAGTAGAAAAAACCTTCTACAAACAAGGATCGAGTTTGAATCATCCACTCCAGCGCAACTTTAAGCTTCCAGATGGTTTAGTTTGTACTTGATCCATTTTCCCGGTTGTCTCTAACTGCGTTCAGCTTCTGTTTGAAAGAAAGACAGATTAAAGTTCACTGACTTGCTTTATATGCAGTTTAGATCGGGTTTGGCTGTGTCCACTTTTTTAAGTAATTTAGTTTTGAAATTAAAACTAATAGATCACCAAGAAAGTGAAAGGTTGACCAATTTTCACTATTATCTGGCTTCTGCTTTAAGAAGAAACGCCGCATAAACGCAAAGGTGTTTATAGATAAAATGTGCGCAGTGGACGAGCATGGATTCATCCTGCTCGCGCTGACTGTCATTATCTCGAACTAGTTATTGCTTGGAATAAAGCAAAGATCCGCACATCTCTTTATCTCCCGTGCGTAAAAGTGACCCCGGACTCGGAGCGCACTGACAGAAATAATGTACTATAGATTTCAGATTTTTGTTGTTAAATTATACTCACGTTTACATAAAAAAAATATATTTAAATATATATTTCTAAATTTCATTTGGTAATTTTTAGTTTAAATATAAAGCAAAGTGTTAATAAATATAATTTAAAGCGTTCAGATTTCATTGTATTGCGTAATTATAATCCTGCTTCTTGTTTATTCAGTCCCTAGATACTAAAAAGGCGTTTCCAGTCATTACCTGCTCACTTACAATTTCACTTCTCAATTGCAGAGATGGTTTTCCTGCTCTTTAAATTCAGATTAACACTCAAGTTTCAGTTTTGACACCAAAACCATGCATGTACTCCGTCTCACATCTCTTTTTCAGTACACCTTTAAACAAAGGCTCCAAAGTTTAGTCTGTTTTATGTGTGTGGAAGACATCGTGTAAAATCTCAACTTGCTTTTTAAGAGACTTTATAGAAAATACTTTCTGTTTTTGTGATTCAAGCTTTCTAATCTATTTCTAAATGTCACTTTTTAATATAAAGTTTGGAAGAAATAATGCAAACAGGTAGCAATGTATGCATTCATGCCTGGATAAAAAATGTACTGCAGATTATTCCAATTAAACTTTCACACCTGCTTTGGGAGCATCCCTGTTCTGAAGAACTGTGCTGGAAATAACTTTAATTTGTTAGGCATTTTCCTACAATCATTAGCCTGAAATCTTTTGCAAGACATGCAAACGCTGACACTGCTGCTTGTCTGTTTAAGCAGGTAATAACTTTCTTCTGGAACAGTTTTCAAAACTTGTGCCATTATTTTTAGAAGAAATGTTGAAAGCAATACTTTATCATCTGATGATGTTGAACACTGATATACGGACTTGTAAGATTTTTTTCATTTAAATTAATTCAGTCAGTGGTCTACAGGCAGTTCAAAGCTGAATAAATATGAAAATAACATTGGTTGTCATAGGGATTTTGCAAACATTCACGGTGTAGGTGTTTCTGATATAAATAGATAATTAAAGCTTAAAAATGCTATGACTGGAGAATTTAATAAATTACCACATAGGATTAGATTTTAAGCTCCACCAGGATAAAAGCTTCTGCCGTGTAGGCCAGCTATTTTTAAGAAGATGGACAACCCTAACCCTAACCATAACCCAAAAGTAATATATATATATATATATATATATATATATATATATATATATATATATATATATATAAAGAAACAAACAAACAAGTACAAATAATAGCACAACACATTTAATGGTAAACATCCAAACATTGTAAGTATGAAAGGAAAAGCTCTCTCCCAGGTTGTCATTTTCGGCGTCTTTCTCTCCAGCACTGTGCCTTTGCTTCAATTATTAACTTGAAACCTGAATCTCAGTTAAATTACATCTAGCAATTACTTTGATATTGAGTAATGTTTAGTATTTAATTTGACATCTTTTATTATTTACATGAAACCAAAGTTAAATCCACTGTAGTGAATGTGATGTATAACTCTTTTTATCTAGTTTGAGTTGACTTAATTCTCCTTTGGCTTCTCTCTCTGCACACTGCCGTTTGAAGAAATTTAAAGTAATATGTTTTGCAAAGTAATTATCCTCTTGTTTCATTTGAATGAAAAAATACTTAGTGGGTTGTATTGTGAAATTTTGTTGGGTAACGTCACTTTGACCTTACTCGTTTACTTAAAAAAGTTCAACGTCCATCTGTTGGGAAACAAACAGAAAGCTGGGTTCACCGCTTTGCCACCACAGTAAATTATGTCAGAATAAAAGGCATTCAGACAAGTTTTACTCAAATAATAAAGACCAAATTTAGACCTGATATAATGTGTCTATTTCGCATGCATTTGTAAATTAATTGCTAAGCAGAGAAATAGTTTAAAAAAAGCTGTTAGCATTACTTCTATTTATGGCACAAAGCCATACATTTGCTTCATGTCTCTATAAAGGTTTAGTGTGGCCAAATTGATCAATACTGGGGCATGTTTTCCTGTGACAAAGGTGGAGAAAAGGAGTTTGGGGATGTAGGTGTCAGTGACAATATTCACAATTGTGACTCCTTTTTGACAAATTGAATAATAAGAAACCAATAATTCTGTGTTTTTTTTGTTTTGTTTGGGTTTATGGTTTTATTAAAGACAATTATTAATAATGCAGCACACAATTAGGATGAAAAACATTTCATTTCGGCCTCAGATAATAAGAATCTGTTGACTCTTCCCAGCTCCTTCCAAGACACAGGAATCAAGGTTACCCTTCAAGGGAATGCAGAGGAAATGATTTTCAATATTACAGACAGGTGTTATGTCCCTATGGGAATATCTCCTTGAGCTATATTAAAGAGTGCAGTGTTTTTTTTCCAGTGCTTCCCATGAGTTATTTTCAAGAAGTGCAACAGGTTCCTCCTTTTTTGTGTTTAGCACTGTCTCTCACTGACTGAAGTGACTTGCTGTTGTTCTTCTGAGTTTTTATCTGAGGTTTGTCTTTTTGATGCCTTAATAATAGGACAGACAAAAGAAATGTTGCAGTAGTGGAATTAGATTATTTGAACAAGTATAATTTCAAAATTAAACTAATTATAGCTACCCATTTCAATTAGTCTTTACTTTGTTTTTTAATGGACAGGCTAATCCTCTCACTGTGTATTTGACTGTGAGGCCCCCTGGACATGCCTGTTTAGCTGCCCTGCGGGATGCCTGATCATGACAGCACCACCCTCCTAACCAGACAAACCAAGCGCAGACGTGTCGACATCGGGGTGAAAAGGACTGTGGGTAGCGCAATATTCCCCCGTACCCGGGAGACCCTGCTCAACGCCATGAACCAGTCACACGGCCCTGATCAGGATGGAGACTGCTCACTGGTGAGTCACAGCCATGGGGCCACAAATGGTGACGGCGAGAAGACAAATGTCCTCAGAAAGCTGCTAAAGAGGGCCAACTCTTATGAAGATGCCATGATTCCTTTTCCTGGGGCCACAATCATCTCCCAGTTATTAAAGAACAATATTGGAAAGAATGGAGGGAGTGACTCAGGCTTTCAGGTACAAGTTAATCTGCAGATTTTAGTTTAAAAAACATGTCCTTAACTTTAAAGCCCAAATTAAATTACTGATATGCCTAAAACATTATAAATGTATTGCCTTTGTTTCTTTATCTTAGGGTAGTGGTGCCCTGTCCAGTGGGGGTTCAGAGATTCAGGCTGAAGACGCCTGTAGTAACTCTTCACAAGACAGTCCATCCGACTGCCTTTCCCCTGGTCCTCAGCTACCTCCTCCATCTTCCTCTTCCAACTTTGGACGACAACCACCCCCCTCAAATCACATTTCACACACCTCTTCTCAGTCCTTGTCTTCTTTCGACTTAGACCGACTGTCGGACGAGCATCTCCGCGCCAAGAGAGCCCGCGTGGAAAACATAATCCGTGGCATGAGTCACTCCCCGCTTGTCCGTCCCAATTGCAGTGACCACAACCAAGAAGGCAACCACGAGAATGAAAACAGCAGCAGCAACAGTAACAGCCACAGAATAGAGGACGGCACACACAACAGCAGCCGGCATGGTGAATGCCCTTCCCTTCTGAGCTCTTCTGGTTCACGAGGCGGAGTGATTGGCATTGGTGAAGTATACAGAGAGAATAAGAGGAAGCAGCGTCTCCCCCAGCAGCAACACAGTTTCACCCAGCTGGTTTGTTCCAGACAGGAGCAGAGACAGGAAGAGAGAAGGCAGCTCAAACTACAACTTGAAGACATGCAGGTAACCTTTTAGAAAAAACACTCCACACTCATGTCTGAAAGCTTTCTCTTCAGTTTAATTCTTAAGCTTAAATTAGACTTTGAGATAGTATAGGGGCTCCCCTGAGCTTCTAAAAAAATCAATCAGGGGCAAAAAGAAGATCAACCCATATGTGTTATGTCTTTTCTTTGTTCAGAAACAACTGCGCCAACTTCAAGAGAAGTTCTACCAGATCTATGACTCCGAGACAGAGGAAGAGGAAGAAAATATGGTGAATGGAGAAGCCAACCGAGGAGGGGACAGAGAGGAGGATGGCAACCTTTCAGAGGACAGTATCCGCTCTGACTGCCTGGAGGAGAGGCACAGAGACAGAAGGGGGCAAACACAAGATGATCTTTCTGAACTGGACCCAGGACTGTTCCTGGACCGAGCCCGAGCCCTCCTCCGTGAGCAAGCCTTGATAGATAGAGAAATGGAGGAGGAAGCTGACAGCCGAGAAGAAGAGGAAAGAAATGGAGAAAGGGTGAAAAGGAGAGCGGTAGCAGGGGGTGGGGGAGGAGGAGGTAGGCAGTTGGCCGAGACTCTGAAGCAGGAGCTGAACTGTGCCGTGTCACAGGTTGTTGACACAGTTGTTAAAGGCTTCTCCTCACCCAAGCAGACCCCCAGTCACCATCACGGCTGCCACAGCAGTACACCAGCTGCACCTTCTTCTTCCTCCAACTCATCCTCATCCTGTCCACCACCTTTCGGAGCACTACATCCACTTACCCCAGAGTCACGGTTTGGTGGTGGTAATTTGGCACTCAACTTGAATGGTGAAGGCAGTCCTACCCCTAACTATCATTCGTCCAACCAGAGGCTGCACTGTTTTGGGGATGTAATCATCCCCAGCCCACTTGATCCTTTCGGCGGTCTGAGCAGCAGGCTTAGTGGCGTGCCTACACCCAATGATCAAACAGAGGCTCTGCCGCTGGTAGTGCGCAAAAATGGTGGGAGTGCAGTAGAGACCACCAACTCTTCTCTTCCTCCCCCTCCTCATCATTCCTCATTCCAACCATCTCCGCTCACAGCTTCTCTGGGCTTCAGTCCTCCATCATTTCGCCACCCGTTTCCTCTCCCCCTCATGGGTTACCCCTTTCAGAATCCCCTGGGGTCACATGGGGGTGGAGGTGGCTACCCACCAGGACCAAAAGACCACAGTCGGGTATCCCCCGATTCTATGGACATAACCCGGGAAACTGTCAGCATCAGAACCAAAATGGCATCTCT
This sequence comes from Fundulus heteroclitus, assembly GCF_011125445.2. Classification (NCBI taxonomy): domain Eukaryota; kingdom Metazoa; phylum Chordata; class Actinopteri; order Cyprinodontiformes; family Fundulidae; genus Fundulus; species Fundulus heteroclitus. The sequence goes on from NC_046384.1 coordinate 27,407,617, forward strand.
CGGAGGGGGCCACATGGGTCACCATCACCACAGGCATAGCACTGAAAGCCAGCATGGACCGGAGGGCCTGTCACTGTCCCTCATCAAGTCAGAGTGTGGAGATCTTCAGGATATGGCTGACATTTCTCCCTACTCAGGCAGCACTGTATCCTTAACATATAATACTATATGTACTATAATTAAGCTAAATTTAGGCTAATAGAGCATGGCAAAGCTTCAAAACATAGCCTGAAAGATACAGCCTATACCAATTTGGAAGATTTACCACAAATTTATTGCTATATTCGTGGATATTACTATTAATATTTTCCTTCTCCTGTCCTGAACAGTCACATTTTTCATAACAAAGACAACAGTGGCAGGAGGTAAAGTGACAAAAAGTCTTTAATATCAATTAATTAGCATTCATTGGTTCCTGCTCTGAACCTCTTGTTTTTTCGGTGAGTAGGGAAGATGAAAAGGGCGCGCCGGGTCTTGCAAGAGGGGGAAGATTAAACAGGTCGCACGCTGCTCTCTCAAGCTCTTTTAAGTCTGTACAGCAGGTTGTGTTGTTTAAAGGTGCGGGGTGAGGCTAGTGAGCTCCCTCTTGAACACGCCAACACACACACACACACACACACTGTTTGCAGTGTCTGAGACACTCTGGTGCTGTTAGGGTCTCTTTCATCACAAAGACTTTGTACATAAACGCTCAAAGCAAATCATATTTCACTTTGTCTGAGTGCATGTGTGTGAGGTAAGACCTTGTTCACAGGAGCTCAAAGCTAATCATATTTCAAAGAGCATGTTAGAGGAGCAGGCAAACGTTTTGCTTTATTGACGGCAGCTTTCTAAATTTGTGTGTATTAGTGTTGTGGGCAACAATAAGGAGAAGTGTAACATCTAAAATGTGCACAGTTTCCTCTTTATCATTTTTAGCTTAATCTCCTCCTTGTTACTGTTTTGGAACCCACCCACTCACTTTCATTTGCTGGCCCTTCGTTCTTAGTTGCCTAGCAGCTGTGTATGTTTAGCACACACGTGTATGCACGCAGGAACACCCGCTCTGCCTTTCATGACGTGTGCATGTGGACAGGTGTTTGCAGGTAGCTGTTTATCTTTTCGTTCCTAACCTTTCATATGGAGAGGGCATCTCCAGGTCACCTCACTTTGTTTCACACAAGTGAGCAAAGAGGCACATGTGCAGAAACGCACACATTTGAACAACAAAGTAAAATGAAACATAAGACTTTGAACCTGACATCGGGAACTCCTTGCAGCTGGGATGGGGATTTGATCACAGTAGTCTTCAAAGCTAATGTAGATGTTGCTTTCATGGAAGTACAAGAAATACTGTATTTGACACAGCTCTTGATCTTGTTGAGCTGTTTCATACCAGAATGCTACCTTGTTCATTTGTTAGATAAAAACAAATATTTGAAATAGATCATTATATGAAGACAGGAACCTTGCTTTAAACCATTTCTTTTGGGGAGACATTGCAAAATCTTTTTTTTTTTCCTTATGTTTATCAGAGAAAAATAACTTTTGTCATAACATATAGAGTATCTTTAAATCTTAAAGGGTAACTTACTGTTGTAACAGAGCCTTACTGGTACCACATCTAATGTTTGAAAAATGTGCTTAAAGGAGGCAGTGCCTGGTGGACCAGGGAACATGGGGGTTGGGTGGGCTGTGCGTGGTCTAGGCTACTAGAACACGGTAAATAAATGCTAAATAAACTGACAATTGATAGAAAGATAGCAAAACTCACTATGCCAACTCGCTACAGAGGCATGTATAAGATGGAGACACTTTCATATGCCACAGCAGCAATCCCTTATACCGAGCATGCATGTAGAGACAGTTGTTACGACCCCCTGTTGGTCTAGGGGAGTGGGGTCATAAACATATAGGCAAAAACAGGTAAGTTCTTATAAAATGATAATTTATTTGGTAACAAGAGCTGCAAGCCAGACACAAACAAAAGAAGGGTGGATGAGGGTGCTGTGAAAATAACAAACCAAGTAAAATAAAAGAGATCCTCAAAAGGAGGATTGTGCCTAACTATACATTTAAACAGAGGAGATTCTTACTAAAAAACACAGAGCACAGCACCCACTACACCTAATGAAACTAACATAGGAAAACTCAATGTGGTAGTCAGTGAGGACTCTGGCCCTAATTCCACCCTCTTTCTGGCCTCAAGTTAATAAATGCACATCAAACAAACACAACAAAAGATACTGGCACAGGCTACTAAACACAAACCAAAATGGGTAACCATAAACTTATATGAGCTACTCCACTAAGCACAAATGCATCAGCTAACTAACAATTTCTCATTCACATGAGGCGCACAAGTCAAATGGCTGTGACAAGCTGCCCCAATCAACTGGTGGGCTCTCCTTATGAGCAGGAGGTGATTGTAGGTGGTGACGAGCCATTGGTTGAAGTGGAACCGAGGGAACCAATGGATGGGACTGAGGTCAGCACCCCCAGAAACCAGGAAGTAGGCGGGTCTTTTCACAGGGACAAGCAGCCTACTTAGTATAAATGAGAAAGAAAAAGGGGGAAACACAAATGTGACGGCAAGAGCCGTGACACAGTGAAGAAGCAAACTCCCCTTTACCAGGAAGAAACATCCAGAAGAACCAGAACTAGGCTCAGTGAATTTTACACAAAATCTTAAACAGTACTATCAAAACCTAAATACAGCATACTCTATGATAGCGCTCAGTACCATAATAATAGTGTAGTTTTTTCATGTCGTTTTAAATTTCAAATTTGCCCTGAGATCAAGAATACAAAATAAAGCCACATGCCAGTAATGGTTTAGAGAATACAATGTAAAATAAAAAAAGCTACAACTCTCTTTGTGTGAAACACTTGCTAGCTGCTAGGTGATATGCTAGTTTTAGCAAGCAATTCAATAGCAAGCTATTTCCCTTCAGGACATTTTTCTTTTGAATTGTAAAATGTTACTGTAGAGCTTATAACACCCATTTCAGCACATTTTCAGTATTTCCTTTTTTTGTCTCAATGGGCATGTTCATCAAAAATAAAAGGTATTCATTGTAGATGATTCAGGGTGTAAATTCACTGGCCAAGCAATACCTCAATTTGTTACCCATTTAATAGCATGTTGTCCCTATTTCCATTAACATTTATGCATCCACTTTTTTCTTTTGGTAGTTAAATACTCTTTATGAAGTTTTAACATAAATATTCATATGTCATCTATAACTTCATTTGTACAAAAAAATAAAAATATCTTTATTACACTATCTCCATTGATTTTGGTTCTGATCCCCAATGGGGCCAGTACACTAATAAAATATGAGAGATTATAGTTTTTATGTTAAATCTCCAGCTGATAAAAGCTAAGACTAAGGTCAAAATAAGATATGTTTTGCAAGAGAATCTGTTTATTTATCTATTTTTAGCTGAATGTTGCTTAAACTTGCAGTAACTGAAGTGGAAATATTCAATCAAAAATCAAGAATCTTTATTGTCACCATGTGTTAGTTGTGAATTTTCCTTTGAGACAGACCCCGGCTTAAGATGTACATGGATAACATAACACAGAGACACACAGACTAAATATTTTAAATTTTTTAAACATTATAGGATTAGTGCTCGGAGTGCCGATTAGACGAACAACACAAAGACAAACATAAAAATCTGGGTGCCTCCAGCAGCTGCATGTTTCTACGCCACCATGTGATATTTGTCCCATTTAAACTAAATTTGTTTGTAAAGCATCAAATATGAAGGCAAGTATTTATAAAGCAATTGCAGTGAGCAGTATTCAACAAAAGAATTACATTTTTGCCAACTATGTATGATTTGGGTTTTACCGAGTCAAACAGCAATGAAATTGGATAAAACCAAGGGCTCCTTTAGATTGAAAACAAGGCTTATCTAAACAAAATACAAATTGTTTCAAAGCACCCTCTATAAAAGCAGTACATGTGTTTGTGAAATTGGCAAACTAAGTGAATACAGGGATTTTAAATAATGTTGTACCTGAAAAAGTTGCGTATTAAAGATCTAAAATTGCGTGGTGGCTTCGGTGGCGCAGTAGTTAGCAACATGTCCTCAACAGGCCCTCCAGGGTTCGACTTCGACTTGTGGTCCTTTGCCGCATGTCTCTCCCCCTCTCTCGTACACCCTTTCCTGTCAGCCCAATGCCATGAAAACCTCAAAAACAACAAATCTAAAATTGTGAAAGTACAAAACAGCAAAGGATCAAACTTACTTGTGTATAAATTATTAATTAAGTGGACATGTTACTGTTCTTTGCAGTCCCTTCAAGGCATTTTGCAATGATCATCAGTCACCTGAAAGGCTGCCTTTTACAGTGAACACACTCAGGTCTGTGTATCTTTAATCCTTTGTATTAAGATGAGCAGATGTCCTCCATTCATATATGAATTTATCCCTCCACCCTCCCTCTTTGCCTCTCAATCCTGCTCTTCCATTTACACACACACACACACACACACACACACACACACACACACACACACACACACACACACACACACACACACACACACACACACACACACACACACCTGGTAACAAGGTCAAGTTACCGCTGGTAGAGTGAGCTCTGCACAACACTCGCAGCTTATTTGACAGCTATGCATTAGGCTAAACACAGACCAATAGGAAAAGAAAGGAGTAAATTGGGAGGAAGAGGAATAGGAGGAAAAAGAACATGTTTGCTGTTTATTCAGTAACCCCCTTGAGCTACTATTACATCAAAAACAATGCCTCATTTACTCTTTATTCATTATATTACCTCACACTTATTCACTGTTAGTCCCGTTTAGTTTGTTTGTGTCCAAAGAAAATAGTACATTTTGTGCAGGGTTTTAGTGTGTGTTCTGAGTGGGTACAGTGACTGGTTGGCATGAATGTTAACAATGAGATAGTGTTTTTGTCCCATGACATGATGATCCAGTCTCTAAATGAATGATGGCTCACGCTGAGACTCACTTCTAGTTGAACATGGAGGCTGCATCATGACACTTTCCAGATGTTGCTTAATTATGATTTGGAGCAGTGACTATAATATTTTGTGAATGGCAAAGCCCTTGAAATTTAAATGTGGCACACCATTATGATTTCAAATTTGATTCTCTCCTCAAATTGCTCTTTTTTTCCCTTTTTTCTTTACACCAGAAAGCTGATGCCACTCTTTCCTCTTTTTCCAGCTGTACATGGCCCCTAAGGTTTTCTTGTGTGTGTGTGTGTGTGTGTGTGTGTGTGTGTGTGTGTGTGTGTGTGTGTGTGTGTGTGCTAATTGACCTTGCAGGGGGCTCCATTGATTGCCTCATCTTCTCTGATAGATTATAGGCTTTTTAATGTGGTAGGGAAATGGCAGCATGGTGGGACACAGCTGTTGCGACCACACACACACACTAACAGTCACTCGCTGTTGGACACACTTGCTTTGGGCGCTCCTGAATCCAAGGCCCTCACAATTATTATTTTTGTCGCTGAGACTGTGGGATGCAGGTTGATTGTGGGATTTGATCAAAAGCCAGCAGGTGCTTGTGTTTGCTTTGGGTGTAAACTACCATATTCACCACAACATCAGGCCCATAGGGTTTTTATGTCTAATTTGGCCTTAAATGGGACAAACATTTTCAGTACTTGGAGGAATATATTTGGTTTTCTGCATTCTTTAATGAGGCCAAAGATTCACAACCCATCCCTGCAAGTTTGGTTTAAGCCATAACTAAAGCATCCCTTTATCCTGACTATTTATGATTTTTTGGGTGCTGAGCATTTCACCCTTTAATGTTTACCACTGTTGATTGTTTCGCACTTGAGGTTATTGGGTATATGGAAGAAAACTGTCTGCCAAGACTCAATTTGTATCAGCTATGCACCAATTCATACCTATGTATGGTTCTAGATATTTCACATCCACATTGAAGATTTAAAGTACTCTAATTTATGTTAGAATTTACGAGCTTACATGTACTATATTTTAAGGGTTCGTGACCTCTCATATTTCAGGAGAGACAATTGGAGCAAAAATGGAATAGGAACCAATATAAAAGGCAATATGTAATCATTCAGGTATAATTTAAAGTCTACAATTGAATTAAATAGGAGATTTCAGCATTTTTATTATTATTTATCTTTAGAATTCATAAAAATACTCAAGTTCTAAGAATGACAAACTGAAAACATACAAAAGCTAGATTTTTTTTTTAGAAATATGTCCATTTAGACCACTACAGAGGCAGTCCCCATAGCACTGAAATTTGTCACAACTTCTACATTAACACGTCAAAATTTGAATGAAAACAGTTACTCTTTATAGCTAAGATGCAAGCCAGCATATATCTATCTATCTATCTATCTATCTATATATATATATATATATATATATATATATATATATATATATATATATATATATATATATATACTCTTTTATCAGACTGGACAAAACATAAAGTTGGCTAAAAAGTGAGGGAAAGTTGTCGACAGAAGTGTTCCTAGTGTGCTAATAGCCCGAGTCACTGTTATGTTACACTGTGCTCTGTAATGATTACAAAACACTTGTAAGGATATTACTGTGAATTGAAGAAAATATGTAATTTGAGAAGAAAGTTACTCCCTTGGTTGCAGTTGGTTATGTGTTAGTCTGTGCTCAGTTTTCTGTGCTGAGGTGAGGAGCTGATTTTTGGTTCAGCATACTGCAAAGGACATGTCGTGTAGGCTTTATCATTACAAATGCAGAAGATCACAGTTTGGACTGATTTAGTAGCAAAACTCTCTATGTGTGTTCTTTTAAAAGTTTTTGATAACTCCACCACCTTTAAGCTCCTTAACCTGTTATGATTCAGATTCAGGAGGGTTTGTCTCCAAATCATCTCAAAAAAGCCAAGTTAATGTTCTTCTACACTCGCTACCCTTCCTCCAACATGCTCAAAATGTTCTTCTCTGACGTCAAGGTAAGACCCATTTCTTTATTTTTATCCTTCTTCCCTTTTGAAAAAGACACTATTCTTCTTTAGTGCCATTTTGTATCATGTCGTGCTGTATGTCCCTTTGTAGTCTGACTGAGAATGATTTTAAAGAACATTTATTTAAAACAGCTTTTGTTAAAATAAACATACCTTTCATTAATTTCTAATTTGGTCATAAAATCTATAGCCTTCATCAAATCCTCAGGGTAACTGCTGTTCTAGCCAATGCAAAGCAGTGTGAAATTGTGAAAATAGAATTACAGTATTATTCGGACTATAATTCACTCATGAAAATAAGTTGTATCAGTCAAAAAATGCGTCATAAATACGAGAAAAAAAACATATAATTCGCACCGGACTGTACACATTTATTTAGACATTTATTTCACACAATCCTTGGCTAAAAACTGACATTTAATCTGGCAAGCAGAGATGAAAGTAAGCCGATACAGTTGGATACTGCATACCGCTGAAAGGATTTAAGCCAGAATGCAGTACAGAGAAGAGGGGAGAGCAGTCTCCACCTATAAAGCTTTCATTCTGAAACAGCCACTGCTGCACGTTAGATCAGAAAATAGATCTGCTAACCAGATTCAGTCTGAAACATCACAATCTTTTTATATAAGTTTTGTTTCTATTAATTCTGAATTGTTTCTGAACTACATGTGCTGTGTTTCTGTGCCTCAACTCTCTTACCTATTCTCCTATCCCTTTCCTCGGAGCAAGCGCCCAGCCTTCAAAACGTGTGCCATTATGTTTCATGTCTTTCAGCAAAATTTCCCAAATAAAATTAATGGGAGAGTTAGTAGTTGTGTTTTGTTCTATAATGTTCAATCTTAACGACATAGAACAAGTGGTGCTTCGTTGAGTTGCTGTGTTGCCTTACACTTGATTCAGGTACGCATAATTTAGTAACACTTAATTTAAGTGCGTACTTTTAAGGGCCATTTTGAGGGACTTGTAACATTGGGGGGGGGGGGGGCATCATCTCAGGCCTCCTCATTCCTCCTCTTCCCTCTAAACCAGCCTTTATTTATTTATGCATTTTTTCCCACTGTTTATTTCTCACGTGCAGCGCATGCATGGAAAACGCAAAAAAAAAAATCTGCCCACCTCAACACGGTAGAATAAATTATGCTGGGACTGGACAATTTGCTCCCAAATAAAAAAAACTCTACTGTCACTAGGAACCAGTGAGACACAGATCTTGAAAAGCTAGGCCTATAATCTGGGATAACAATACATAAATAAAAGCACTATCTCATATAGGCTTCGGCCTTTAAGAATATTGCTGGGCTGAAAGCGAAGCAGAAAGTAATCATTCTGTCCGCTCGGACCACAAACATCACATGTGCTAGAAGAACAACTTCAAACTCAACCTGCGGCACGCACAATTACTCACTAGAGTACCCTGCACAATATAGAAGATATAATGTCTGGTCAGGGCAGAGATTGAGATTACTAACCTGCGAAAGGTGACAACAAAGGTTAGAAATTACAGTCTAGAAATGCATGGAGCTGAAAAAGAGGGAAAAATCAGCAGCTGGATTACGTGTAAAGATGAAGTGTGAGCCCCCGGACGTGTTTCAAGTGTGGCAGCTGAGGGGAAAATGTTGGTCCATAGGGAGGCTTGATGAAAGTCAACCACAGTCAAAAATGAGGTCATAGGTCTATATTGATAAACAAACCCATAGATTAATGATAATCGGGTGTGTTTTCATTCCCTGGATGTTAATCTTATAATTCAGATTGTGCCTTTTATAATCAGCTACAATACTTTCTTATTAAAGTCAGGGCCATAAAGATTGTGTCGTTTTGTTGAGCTGTTTTTGAAGAACTTATTCTTCATTGCAAAACAACTGTATTTCCCCCTTTTTAGCAGATTAAATTAAAACTCAGTTGCCCTGAGTGCTTTAGACACTCTAAAAACTAGTAATTAGGGCTGTCAGTTTTAACGCGTTTTTAATGCATTAACTTTGTTAGACCATACCACAGACGTTAATCGCGTGAATGCTTTATTTTGCAAGCAGCACTCTCCGGACTGTATGTTTTTTTTGCCCTCTGCGCTTTCCGTAGTTTCTAGAGGTTGTAGCAAAACAGACCCGCACGTACTGTTGCCAAGCCCGCTTATCTAACGCGACTTAGGTCTTCTTTTTTCTAAAGTCGCTTGTAAATGAGTTGCGGGTTGCAGTTTTTTTGGGCTTGTTTCTGAAAGTGAAGTCGCTTATTTGGGCTCTAAAATAAGTGACGCTGCCGCACTACAGTGAGTATAACTAGCTGAAATATCCCTTCACCTCATAACGCACCCCATCCTCCTCTACACTGATATAGGAGCCGAGGGAGTAAAGGCAGAGAGAGCAACTCTGCCTGTATTTTCTGCAGTTTACGGTTGCAATAATAGATGATAACTGCTGAAAGTAGATTATGCGGTGCAGATCACTATTTTGAGCAGAGATTGGTTCTGAAGATGATTTTTTACATGCTGATAACATTGCAGAAACCCAACCCATAAACTATACTTTAATGCTTGTTGATTTGTTGTCTTTTTGTCTCTAAAATGTAAAAACATTTTCTGCATGAAATTTTTATTTATTTACACATTTGTTTACACATTGTGTAATCATCAGGGAGTTATGATTAGTGATTTAGCCATTATAGGCCAGATTTTAGCATTTTCTGGCACCAGGATGTTTTCATTCCAATTCTGGAAAGTGCTTGAAAATAAAAAAATATATATATTTTTTTTACAAGCATGTTTTTCACAAGTGTCATTTATTGCAAAATTGCATATTAAAATGCCCAAATAGGCTTTTACACTTTCAGAAATAAAAAGATAAAATATGCACATAAAATATAAACATTTCAAATTTGGTTAAAAGCTAAAAAGAATAGCTGTGTTTTAAGACAACGTTTAAAAACAGAAAGTCTGCCTATAAGATATTTCATTCCAGAATCTTGGTGCAACAACGAGAAAGTGTCGTTACCTCTTTGCACTCTCTTTGTTTTTCAAATGACTAATAAAAACTGACTTGCCAACCTGAACAAACAAGAGGAGCATATAGATGAAGCAGGACTGACAGATCCTAGAAAGCAAGACCATGAAGATATTTAAAGAAATAAAACAATTTTAAAATCAATCCAAATTTGAACCAGTAGCCAATGAATTGCGGTTAAAACGGAAAATTGTGTTCTTGTTTCATGGTAGCAGTTAAAAGAAGTCCAGAAGTGTTTTGGAACAGCTGCAGTCAAGCCCCTGGAGTTTTGTTAAGACCAGAGTTAAGTGCAGAGCAGTAATCTAAACAAGTTTTAAGAATAGCTTAAAATATTTGGTCAGTTGTCTGTTTGAAAAAGCTGGACCGGACCACAGATTTTAACTGAGGCTCAAATTACAAAAATAAGGCTAAACACTGGTTTCTTATAACTGAGCCCAATGGGACGGGGTAAAGAGAGAAGATGAAGGGGCCAAGAATGGAGCCTTAAGGTACTCTGCATGAGTAGGACTCTTTAATAAGATAAAATAAAATAAAATAAAAGAGCAGTCCATTCATAAAAAAACTACGGTTTGGTGTGTCCTAGCTGTCTGATGGATGATGGCTGACACACTGCCATGGTTTATTGGAATTATCCAGAAGTTCTTCCGATGTCCTCATGTCTCTAAGATATATTAGAGGGAAAAATGTTCTGATTAATATTTTGCTCTTTGAATTTAAAGATGTTCACATGAGCAGAGATGGTACTTTCTCCTTCCTCTCTGCTTGTATCTTCTTCACAAAGATTAAACCTGCCATTTGTGGAAAGTACTAATCCAAGTTACACCAATTACACAGCTGCATCCACAATCGTCTGAATAACATAGAACATGCCAAGGAGGTTGAATGGGGTAAATTAGCAACTCCAACCGGCAAGGTTCTTTCCAGGGCATTTCAGCATAATGGGCTGTAACGCTGAAAGTCTTCAAACTTATGCTGATATCAGACCATGAGCTTAATGGTGCTACGTGCTAAACTAACAGTATGACACAGATGTTTCAGAGCAACATAAGGCTCACATACATCAGCGAAGTTGTAAACCACCTGGACAACAGACCTTTAAGCTAGCACTAGCTGTTATTAGCTTCACGGACATCCCAATAACAGGGTTCTGTCACGATCTGGGCTCTCCTATCGAGCTGCACCACACAACGGTCTGCTGCGTGAATGCATACTTAAACAGTGAAACAACATACAAACATGTGTTCTGTCTTTGTTGTCTGTAAGTTAAGGTTTCAATATATTTTTAAGCGGTACATGAGCAGGATATAGTTTTCACAAGCCTAGAGCACCCTCTTCTGGCTATAGGCAGTAATGTTACTCCTTGGTTTATGCTGGTCAGTATGTATTACCATTTAAAATTGATATACAAGTCGCACCTGACTATGAGTCGCAGGATTGGAAGAAAAATATGAAAAGTGTAAGGTATAGTTTGAAAAATACAGTAGAAATGGGTTTCCAAGATTCTACACATAAATAGCGGATAAGTGTCATGGATGTATGTATTTAGTCTTCCAAAGTCAGTACTTCCTACAATCACTTTTTGCTGCAAACCCAGCAGCAGGTCTTTTAGGGTATATCTGCACCAGCATTGCACATCTGGCTCCAGCTCTTTCAAAGGGGCTGGAAAGTAAACGTTTGCCTAAATAGCCTTGGAAGGTGACTGTAAGGTCCCTTTAGGTAAAATATTTTTGCTCAATGTGGTCTCTCTGTGAGAGGCACTGGACTTTTGAACTCCCGTCAATTTAAAGTCTGTAACCAGATACAACATTATTTTTAAACATACTAAATATTGGTTTTGTCAAAACTCAAATTGTAATTTGTTTAACATGGTTCTCCGCCATGTTTTAGGTATATTTGTATTTATTCTCAAATTTTTATCAGTATTTTAATTATTGCTGTATTTTAGATATTCTGTTTTTAACAGCCCATTGTGGAACATGTCCTGCAAATTATCTCAGGCTATAAGCACCATGATGCATCCAAGGGACTAATGCTATCTCAGTTTCTTTATGTTATTGTCTGTCTCTATTAAATGAACAAAAATAAAAAGCTCATAAAAATTTATGTATCGCCAAATATACCTAAATTATATCTAGGTCTGGATATTGACAGGGCCATTTTAAATCATAAATATACCTTCATCTAAACAATTCCATTCTATCTCTGGATGTATGTTTTGGGTTATTGTTCTGCTGGAAGTTCCAGTCTCTTGTCGTTGACACCCTCTAACAGATTTTCTTCCATGATTGCCCTGTATTTAGCTTCTTTCATTTTTCCATCAACTCCAACATGGGAAGATTTCTGTTCTGTAATAAAAGATCTCCACAGCATGATGCTGCTACAACCATTTTTCTCCAAACCTCTGAAGCTTTAACTGAATGACTTTAATCAGGCAGATTCTAAATTACACAGATGGATTCTATTTAATTATAATATGACTTCTAATTTTATTTTAGGAATATCAGAGTAAACTGGATCTAAAGAAAATGCATGTCAGACTCAGATTTCTATTTGTAAAATAAGAACTTGAAGACCACATATCATTTCCCTGGCACTTATGTGTTGTTTTGATCCAAATTAGACATGAAGTTGGTCATTGTAATATGAGAAAATCAGAAAAAAAAAATCAAGCAGTAGGAAAACATTTGCTGGGTATTTTGTTGTTCTTCAATGCCACTGTCGTATTTAGATTATCATTGCATCGTTCTATATATATCTGAGTTCTTGTGTGTGTCTGTTGTGAAAACATGCAGCACAGATGGGTGCTCCAGCCTGGCACATTTTGTGCCATAATTAGAGTTTCTGGCCTTAATCGGCCTGCATTTAGTGAGTAAGATGGGGGGTTAACGCCCACTTTCCTCTCACACACTCCCACACATACAGTACAATCCCTTCCCCCAACTCACACACACCATAACCTAAACCATTGTGTTGTTGTCCCTCAAACACGCCAGTTGTGACTGAGTAAAAAATGCATTAAAGATGTTAGAGACAAGGGTAAATGGACTTCAAAGAAGTTTGTAGAGAAAAATGACAAAGCGTGTGTGAGTGATTGCATGTTTGAGGAAAATGACAGAGGGATTGCAGGGGAGGAGAGGTTAAGGGGGACAAAGAAATGAAAGGGATGACAACAGAACAACAGCTTTAAAACAAAAGCGCTGATTGTTTTGTGTGTACAGGCTGCTACGGGTTAGCAAAGGAGCATACGGCTGTTCGACAGATTCAGGACGCTCTATTCAAATGAGCAACCACTCTCTCCCTTTCACACACACATACACTCACACACACCAGCTGCCCTTTGGCTCATATCTATGGTGACCACTTCCTCGTGGTAGTGCCACATCCTCATTGGCTGTCATGGGACACCAGGTTGCCAAGCAAACTCAAGGTTGCTAAGCTGACCTACCGCAGGAGAGTGAGAGCCTGAATTGTCATCTAGGAGCCCATTAAGTGATTAAAAAAACTACATTTTTTTTATCTTGCAAAACATTTAAATCACCAAAATTCAGACAGCAACACAGAACACGTTAAATAAAAACAACTAAACTTGCGAAAATGATAGTCCGGCCATATGTATAATGGATCAACAAATACAAATAACGAAAAAATGCACTAAAACACAAAAAAAACCTATGGAAATCAGAGTGTAATGCATTCCCTTTGATGGCAGTGTTTTTGCAGTAATATAAATTTATTATATTAGACCAGGGAATCCCAAAGCGCACCCCCGAGGTGCCACTAGGGGGTGCGCGAGTTGAAAAATCGCGCAGCGCCTACAAACAGCGCTGCTCATGGTGCCGTGACTCTGAACTGGCGACAAGCACTGACGCCCATGACACGCCCACACCGCTGCTGCCACTGCTGCTGCTGCTGGGGGGGCTTTTCACTGTTCATTGCGATTCAGACAGGCACAGTTAATTTTAAAGATGCAGTTTTAGTGTATATATAGACAGGAACAGAGAGGAACAGAGAAACCAGAAACCAACGGGGGTGCGTCAACCCGGATGGGACATTGAAGGGGATGCACGGCTAAAAAAGTTTGGGAACGCCTGTAATTGTCTTGTGAAATCACTAGATTTTGTCAGGAATGTGAATTCCTGACCCCACTTTTTGTCTTTTTTTCCACTTAGAAACTAAGCTGGGTACACAGTAGGGTATAAACCTTGAAAAACATAAAGAAATTCCATACTTTTAAAATATTGGCTCAGATTTTTAAGTGAGGTTCTAAGACGATATTATGGTATTAGTTCCCTAATCTTTTGTATATGTCTTATCACCACAAGCTTGTTGGAAAGGTAAACTTTAGAAATGCAGGTTGGGTAAATATAGGCCCGTTTACACTACACCTAAAAACCGAGCCATGCCGAGACCAGTCCAAGCTTGGATCAGTTAACCGGGATAAAAACGGCCGTTTACACACAAGAGTTATCTCGGTTACCTCGGTTCCTTGGTTGCTGCACGCCTCCTAGTGGCGATCTGCGGTACTACCGCTCTCTGGAATTAAAGGCGGGACCGAGCAAATCAAAATGGTGGCACCCGTAACATTCAGGATGTTATGGTTAGACAGAGTCGGCTTTTGGGACGTGGATAAGACAAACAAACGTCTAATAAGGATTTACAGACGCAGGAAACAACAACAGACACTGAGGTTCATCACACTGCTAAGCAGAATCATCTCTGGAAACCGTGTGGCACGGCAAGGAAGCTAGTATTATTATGAATGTCTGAAATTTGTCTGAATGGATTGTGAATCGGGACGTGCAGCCAGACACGGCGGAAAACCCGCGGACAGTCAGCTGACTGTAAGGGGATGACACGGTCTGCTTATGCACTCTTCGTTATTAGGTAACCGGGATAAAAAAAAACAGTCCGAGACCTACTAGGGAACTGGTCCGCAGTTAGCGCGGTCCGGTTAGGGTTAGCGCGGGCCGGTTCAGTCTGCTGACCGTTTACACACAAGAGTTATCTCGGTTACTGAGCTCGGACTGGTCTCGGCTCGGTTAAAAAAGTATAGTGTAAACGGGCCTTATGATGCCCTTATGTACCAAGATGATGTTTTTTGTAGTAATGGATGCCTGAAAAAAGGGTTAGAAATTATAGAACAACCAATAGGTTTTTATGTGATTTCATAGACATTAACAAAGTAATTTTTTTTATTCCAAAAAGAAATGTAAGGGATTAGGCTTCAGAAGCCTAGCTAGGTGCTGATCATATTGTGCCTTTCCTGCACTTTTTGTCTCCTTGTAACCTTGGTCAGTAAGAAAAGCACTCAACCACATTCCAACAATGCATCACTTCCTAATTCTCTAAAATCTACTCATGGTCCAATTAATAAAATATACTCACACACAATTGGGTTTAGAATGCCAGTAGGCTAAAACATAATCATTAATCAAAATGGGGATAGATTTTATGAAAATTTAAAATATACCCCATAGTGCTTTTTTGTTTGCATAAGTTATTGTTTACCAATGGAAAGAGGAACAGGAGTACACAACTTACAACTCTCATAGATTATTGCACCATTTTAAATTATTTTGTTTCTGAATTGAGATTCATTTTTAATTTTACTTTACCAAACAGCTTAATTAGAACTAATAAGTTTACACATTCACTCAGTTTTTATCTTGTAAAGGAAAATTTGTATTTATAATAAATTTAGTCTCCAAACTGTAACTTTATTAGCAAATTGATATTCAATTAAAATATCCAATTTTAGTAAACATAGATTTAGATTAGGGAAATCAAATTTTTCATTGTTATGTTTTTTGTTTGTTTAACCAATTAACACCGACCAACATTACCTTGCAAAGATATTGTAATACTTCTTAATATTATTGTCTTTTAACAGCCACAAACTTCAGTTGTATTTATAGGTATGAAAACAAAAGTGGCTAAATTCAGGTGTATGCAGTAGTTTTCAGATTTTTTATTTTGGTTAAGCAAAACGAAACAAAGAATAGCTCCTAGACTAAATGTGTGATCAGGTTTGCCAACATTATGTCTAACAGATAATAGTTCATCAAAGAACCGTACAGGCAAAATTTAAAAAAAATACCACACACATGGTGATGTATAAAACTTACTTTTTCTAATGGGAACAGATCATTAATATCTACATTCTTGTCATTCAAGAAATACAATCTTCTTTTCGGTTTGTGTTTTATGCAAATAAGTGTTTTTACCAAACTACTTTTGAGTCATAATCCCACTTAATCCATCATGTTTTGAGACACTTCACAAATAATGATATGCTTAATAAAAGAAAAAACAAGATTTTGGGTAATCCTACTTTTAAATGAGTGGAGCTGTCCTTTTTTAGGCTTTGTTAAAGTGTGCGTAGGAGACTGGAGAAATTGCGAGCGCCCTGTTGCTGTCTGTATATGTGTGCCCCGTTTCAGCGTCGCACTGCATTCATTATCATAACTCTAAAATCCCAGTCAGTGTATATTTCCTGTTCCCCTTTCTCACCCTCACTCTTACTAACTACTATCTAACTAACAACCCCTCCTTCCCAGGGAACAATAAGTAGCAAGTGTTACAAGGATTCACTGTAAGGGAATTAGGGCCCTGAATGGCTTCTGCTAATTGAACTTGAATGGACTTTGTCTATGGGAAACTGGTTCTTAAAGATGAGCCTCTTATGGAGAATGGCCTTCTCGCTGAGAGTACAAAGTGGGTTGATCTGACAATTGTTTTAGGCACAGACGAGCAAGCGCGCGCTCACACGCACACGCACACACACACACACACACACACACACACACACACACACACACACACACACACACAGACAACAACATACAAAAGGAATCCCAATTGCATGGCTAGACCTCTTGCCTTCTGACCAGACAATCATGTGTTAGCACGAGACACAGGGATTCCTGATGTCTCGCATTGAGAGAGTCAGTAAGAGTAATTAAGACCTTGTTAAGACTGGAGGAGGATTAATTAGATGCTTTCTGGCTCAGGGAGCTCCTTCTAAGTCACACACAGCTGAGTGTTTTTACTCTCACTAACTTATATTCATGCAGCGGGCATGAAGCTGTGATGTGTTTATCACTCTTGTCTCAAGAGGCTGAAATGATTTCTCAACGCATCTGCCTCAGTGAGAACCAATTGGGATCCACACCGCTATTTAGCCATCCTGTCAATTAGGTACACAATAAGTTATACAGCCAATTTCACAACATAAGGATGAGAACACGGGGGAGGTTCTCCATACCGATTTAACTGTACCCCAGCAATCTGTAGGTTTAATGGTGTAGGTGTGCAAGATATATCTAAATGAAGAAGCAAGTTGAAAATCAATTATTTCTACCATATAAGAAATAGTTTCCTTATTAAACAAATTAATACATACACGTATAACTGGTATTGATGTCATATTAATTTTGGGCCTTTAATGATGCATTCCAGGGTGGAATAATTATTGAAAAAATAACTTAAATTAATTTTAAAAACAAAAATTTGCTGCACAAGTCTGGATTTAAAGTGGATTTTCTCCATAAACCATAAAACGTTTAAAAAATTTCCCTTAGCAAGTTGCAGAGGAATTATGGAGTTTTTGAAGTCATCATTAAGGCCATATTTTAAACTGTTAAAACCACTGGCTCAAAATTTTACTGTAAAGGGCAAGTGATTCTTGTAACTGCCACCCACAGACAAGCCAAATAACTTCGAGACAAAAATGTTATGGTCCAACAAACAAAGATTAAGGTTTTTGGCCACACTGAAAAAAGTATATTTGGAGAACTCGAACTAAGGCTTTCTTTTTTTTTTCTCTTGCTACTATTTAATGTTTTATGAAATAAATCTATGCATATACCTACTGAATTCTAAGGTATAAACTAAGTGAATATTGGAATAACACAAAAAGGACAGGTTTACAAAATATAATATTCTTTGACAGATATATTTGTTTGTGTTCCTGGCCCAAAATGACTGTAAGGTAAAACTTTCCGACATAAAACTCAAAATCAAGCTAATTAATTAGTTATATTACAGAGAACCATCCACCCAATAATTATTTCCAGGTCTTGCTGATGCACACTATTTGCATAGCTTTGACTTTCTTTACTTTGCCTTACATTACAAGAGTAATAAACTGCAGTGGCAGGGTATCACCATCTTTAAGATTAATCGCCGGAAGGATCTAGCTGCAGCTGCAGCTCCTTGGACTCGAGGGGAGTTTTGACATGAACACACTGCTTTTCAGTGATTGGCCAAGGGTGATCAGAAACAAAAAGGTTTCTCTCCAAAGGTCCAGAAAGACTGAAGAGCGAACACATGGATGTTAATGACCACTATGAACAGAGTGGTTAAAACCAAAATATAACTACTATTTAAAAAAACATATTTGCAACCATATCTGCTCAACAGCAGAAATAGTTGCAGACATTTTACCACACCTGCCTTTTCTCTTTTTTTATTTTATTTATTTTTTATAATAAATAAATGATATTATTGCATATAAATATGCAATAATATCATATAATATAATATATATCATGATTTCGGATTTGCCGTTTATTAGCTCAAATATAAAACGGCATACATGCTTTAAAAATATTAATATTAGCTCTACTATAACAGCATGGTGGGAGTTTCTTAAAATGACGAAGTCCTCCCTTATCTCATGCAGTCCTACACCCATCTGGAATAATCCTGACACCCTACAAAATAATAATATGATAACTTTACATACTTGAAGAATAAAGGTATTGAATACCTGGAAAATTAATTTGACAGAACCAAGTTTATCACTTTTGCCAAATTAAATATGCAATATGCAGGGCAGTCAAACTTTTTTACAGTAGCAGGCCACACACTATCAGGTAGGAGGGTGCACTTATGCCGGTGCCCGAGCCCCGGAGGGGAGAATTTTGAAAAATAGAGTCTCCCTGATGTATTTTGGAAGCTTTCAAAACAGGTGATTATTTAAACAATAGAGTCAGAGTGTGTCATGGTTTAAGTTGTCTGGCTTCTGGTTATTTTGTAGTTCACCCAGCTCTCCCTCCCACAGCCATTAGTCACACCTACTCTAATTAGTCTTCATTCCCGTCACCTGTCAGGCTCCCTTTATAAACTCACCTCAGTTGTTTCTTCGTCGCTGGCTCGTAGTGTTTGTTGCTCTCCATCGTGTCTGTCTGCTCCTGTTCCCCCGCCTTGGTTCCCGGCCCGTCAAGTTTTGTTTTTTGTGTGGCTGTGCTGCTGGCTTCAGTTTCTCTGTCTTCGTCCTGGTCTCGTCCCTGGTCCTGCAGCAGCCCAGCTCCTCTCTGTCTCGTAGACTCTGTACCTGTCAGTCAGCTCCTGCATCATTCACCTCCGCCTGGTAACAAACTCTGGTTCCTCATGTCACCACCATCCACCTGCAATAAACTCTCTTCATCCTACTCTGTGTGTGCGTGCTGTGTCCGGGTTCATCCTCGACAAAATCCTGACAGTACGAGCCAGCCACAGGATGAGTCACGATGCAGGAGCTGGCAGGATCTGCTCCGCCTCAGTTAAATGTCTCCGTGAGTGTCTTCGCCGCTGGTTCCGTTCCGCCGGAAGGATCGTTCTCCGCGGAGCTCGCCTCCGACGCTGCCCAGCGTTCTCAAGTTCCTGTCTGCATCTCAAGTTCCTGTCTGTGATCTCAAGATCCTTGTTCTCAAGTTCCTGTCAGCGTCTCAAGTTCCTGTCAGCATCTCAAGTTCCTGTCAGCGTCTCAAGTTTCTGTCAGCGTCTCAAGTTCCTGTCCGCGTCTTAAGTTCCTCGTTCTCAAGTCCCTGTCTTCGTTCTCAAGTTCCTGTCTGTGTTCTCAAGTTCCTGCGTTCTCAAGTTCCTGCCTTAGATCTTTAGTTTCCTAGTTTAGCTTTTATTTTCTAGATTTGCTTTAGTTTTCTGGTTCTCTTGTTTTCTAGTTAGTCTTCTAGTTTCTGTCCAAGTTCCCTAGTTTCTGTCTTAGTTTTGAGTTACTTAGCATTCCTTAGTTTTAGAGTATTTCAGTTCTTCTTAGAATCCTTAGAGTTCTTTAGTTTTTGTCTTGCTTTGTTTTTTAGTCCTGCTTTATGTTCTAGTTTAGCCTTAATTTTCTAGTTTCGTTTTAGTCTCTAGGCTTCTAGTTCTATCTTAGTTTTCTAGTTTTTCTTGAGTTTTCTAGTTTGCTTTAATCTTCTAGCTCTTGCTTTGGTTTTCCGGTCGTCTAAGCCCTGTAGTTTGTGTCTTTTAGTTTTGACCTCCTAGTTCCCCTGTTATACCTAGTCCCTGTGATTTATCTTTTTACCCTGTAGTCCCTGTCTTAGTCTTGTAATCCCTGTCTTAGCCTTGTAGTCCCTGACCTAGTCCCCTTTGTCTTGTCTTCCTCAGTGTTTAGGCGCCACCAGAGCCCTCCGGCGCTCCAATGTCGCCGGCTGAGCCCTCTGGTGTGCCCGCCCTGTCGCTGCCCAGCGCACGCAGGCCGCCGCCAGAGCCCTCCGGCGCTTCCTAGTCGCCGGCTGAGCCCTCTGTTGTGCCTGCCTATCACTGCCCAGCACACGAAGGCCCCGCCAGAGCCCTCCGGCGCTCCCGTGTCGCTAGCTAAGCCCTCTGGCGCGCTCGGCCTTTTGCTGCTCGGCGCACTCCCTGTTCCTTGGCGTGTTAGGACGCCCTCCGTTCGTGTTCCTTGGTGTGTTAGGACGCCCTCCGTTCGTGTTCCTTGGCCTGTTAGGACGCCCTCCGTTCGTGTTCCTTGGTGTGTTAGGATGCCCTCCGTTCGTGTTCCTTGGCGTGTTAGGACCCCCTCTGATTCCTGGTATTTTAGAACTTTCCCTCTCGCCCCGGCGTTCTCGTCCCTTGTGCCCCGACGCTTCCCTCGCGCCCCGGCATTTTCTTTCCTTGCACCCCGGCGTTCCCCTCACGCCCCGGCGTTCCCCTCACGCCCCGGCGATCTCTTTCCTTCCGCTGGCGTTTCCGTACGCCCGTTCTCTCCCCCGGCTCTTCTGTACGCTAGTTGTGCTCCAGCGTTTCCGTACGCTGTTGAGCCCTAGCGTATCAGTCTGCCTGTCTTGTCCCTCTGGCGTTTCCGTATGCCTGTTTTGTCCCTTTGGCGTTTCCGTACGCCTGTCTTGTCCCTCTGGCGTTTCCGTACGCTTGTCTTGTCCCTCTGGCGTTTCCGTACGCCTGTTTTGTTCCTTTGGCGTTTCCGTACACCTGTCTTGTCCCTCTGGCATTTCCGTACACCTGTCTTGTCCCTCTGGCGTTTCCGGACGCTTGTCTTGTCCCTCTGGCGTTTCCGTACGCCTGTCTTGTCCCTTTGGCGTTTCCGTACGCCTGTCTTGTCCCTTTGGCGTTTTCGTACGCCTGTCTTGTCCCTTTGGCGTTTCCGTACGCCCGTTCTCTCCCCCGGCTCTTCTGTACGCTAGTTGTGCTCCAGCGTTTCCGTACGCTGTTGAGCCCTAGCGTATCAGTCTGCCTGTCTTGTCCCTCTGGCGTTTCCGTATGCCTGTTTTGTCCCTTTGGCGTTTCCGTACGCCTGTCTTGTCCCTCTGGCGTTTCCGTACGCTTGTCTTGTCCCTCTGGCGTTTCCGTACGCCTGTTTTGTTCCTTTGGCGTTTCCGTACACCTGTCTTGTCCCTCTGGCATTTCCGTACACCTGTCTTGTCCCTCTGGCGTTTCCGGACGCTTGTCTTGTCCCTCTGGCGTTTCCGTACGCCTGTCTTGTCCCTTTGGCGTTTCCGTACGCCTGTCTTGTCCCTTTGGCGTTTTCGTACGCCTGTCTTGTCCCTTTGGCGTTTCCGTACGCCCGTTCTCTCCCCCGGCTCTTCTGTACGCTAGTTGTGCTCCAGCGTTTCCGTACGCTGTTGAGCCCTAGCGTATCAGTCTGCCTGTCTTGTCCCTCTGGCATTTCCGTATGCCTGTTTTGTCCCTTTGGCGTTTCCGTACGCCTGTCTTGTCCCTCTGGCGTTTCCGTACGCTTGTCTTGTCCCTCTGGCATTTCCGTACGCCTGTTTTGTTCCTTTGGCGTTTCCGTACACCTGTCTTGTCCCTCTGGCATTTCCGTACACCTGTCTTGTCCCTCTGGCGTTTCCAGACGCTTGTCTTGTCCCTCTGGCGTTTCCGTACGCCTGTCTTGTCCCTTTGGCGTTTCCGTACGCCTGTCTTGTCCCTTTGGCGTTTTCG
Source organism: Fundulus heteroclitus (assembly GCF_011125445.2). NCBI lineage: Eukaryota > Metazoa > Chordata > Actinopteri > Cyprinodontiformes > Fundulidae > Fundulus > Fundulus heteroclitus. The sequence continues at coordinate 27,429,767 of NC_046384.1, forward strand.
TACGCCTGTCTTGTCCCTTTGGCGTTTCCGTACGCCCGTTCTCTCCCCCGGCTCTTCTGTACGCTAGTTGTGCTCCAGCGTTTCCGTATGCTGGTGAGCCCTAGCGTATCAGTCTGCCTGTCTTGTCCCTCTGGCGTTTCCGTACGCCTGTTTATTCCCTCTGGCGTTTCCGTACGCCTGTCTTGTCCCTCTGCCGTTTCCGTACGCTTGTCTTGTCCCTCTGGCGTTTCCGTACGCCTGTTTTGTCCCTTTGGCGTTTCCGTACACCTGTCTTGTCCCTCTGGCGTTTCCGTACACCTGTCTTGTCCCTCTGGCGTTTCCGGACGCTTGTCTTGTCCCTCTGGCGTTTCCGTACGCCTGTCTTGTCCCTTTGGCATTTCCGTACACCTGTCTTGTCCCTTTGGTGTTTCCGTACGCCTGTTCTCTCCCCTGGCTCTTCTGTACGCTAGTTGTGCTCCAGCATTTCCGTACGCTGTTGAGCCCTAGCTTATCAGTCTGCCTGTCTTGTCCCTCTGGCGTTTCCGTACGCCTGTTTTGTCCCATTGGCATTTCCGTATGCCTGTCTTCTCCCTCTGGCATTTCCGTACACCTGTCTTGTCCCTCTGGCGTTTCCGTACGCCTGTCTTGTCCCTCTGGCGTTTCCGTACGCCTGTCTTGTCCCTTTGGCGTTTCTGTATGCCTGTCTTGTCCCTTTGGCATTTCCGTACGCCTGTCTTGTCCCTTTGACGTTTCCGTACACCCGTTCTCTCCCCCGGCTCTTCTGTACGCTAGTTGTGCTCCAGCGTTTCCGTACGCTGTTGAGTCCTAGCGTATCAGTCTGCCTGTCTTGTCCCTCTGGCGTTTCCGTACGCCTGTTTATTCCCTCTGGCGTTTCCGTACGCCTGTTTAGTCCCTCTGGTGTTTCCGTACGCCTGTTTTGTCCCTCTGGCGTTTCCGTACGCCTGTTTTGTCCCTCTGGCGTTCCCGTACGCCTGTCGTGTCCCTCTGGCGTTCCCGTACGCCTGTTGTGTCCCTCTGGCATTTCCGTACGCCTGTTTTGCCCCTCTGGCATTTCCATTCGCCCGTTCCTTTCCTCTGGCGTTTCGGTACACTAGTTGTGCGCCAGCGTTCCCGTACGTCTGTTGAGCCCTAGTGTTTCCGTGCATCAGTCCTTCCCTTTGGTGCTGTGCTGCACCCGTTCCTTCCCTTTGGCGCTGTGTTGCGCCTGCTCTTTCCCCTGGCGCTATTTTGCGCTCGCTCTTTCCCCTGGCGCTGTGTTGCGCTCGCTCTTTTCCCTGGTGCTGTCAAGCACCCGTACCTTTCCCAGGTGGGCCGCGCCCTGGTTGTGCTGTGGCGTGTGCCGGCTTGGGTACGTCTGTGTTCTCTAGCCCCTTTGGTTCCTCCGTGTTTCCTAGCCCCTTTGGTTCCTCCGTGTTCTCTGGCTCCTTTGGTTCCTCCGTGTTCTCTGGCCCCTTTGGTTCTTCCGTGTTCTCTGGCCCCTTTGGTTCTTCCGTGTTCTCTGGCCCCTGGGTTCCTCCATGTTCTCTGGCCCCCTGGTTCCTCCATGTTCTCTGGCCCCTGGGTTCCTCTGTGTCCTCTGGCCCCTGGGTTCCCCCGTGTTCTCTGGCCCCTTGGTTCCCCAGTGTTCTCTGGCCCCTTGGTTCCCCAGTGTACTCTAGCCCCTTGGTTCCCCAGTGTTCTCTAGTTTTAGACCCCCTATGTTCTTGACCTTTTGGTTCCTTAGTTACCTGTTTTTGACTCGTGCCCGCCATCGTGAGACCCCTCCACCCACCCAGGGTAAGAGGTTCTGGGCCGTCCGGTGTTCGGCCCTGGGGGGGGGGGGGGGGGTAGTGTCATGGTTTAAGTTGTCTGGCTTCTGGTTATTTTGTAGTTCACCCAGCTCTCCCTCCCACAGCCATTAGTCACACCTACTCTAATTAGTCTTCATTCCCGTCACCTGTCAGGCTCCCTTAATAAACTCACCTCAGTTGTTTCCTCGTCGCTGGCTCGTAGTGTTTGTTGCTCTCCATCGTGTCTGTCTGCTCCTGTTCCCCCGCCTTGGTTCCCGGCCCGTCAAGTTTTGGTTTTTGTGTGGCTGCGCTGCTGGCTTCAGTTTCTCCGTCTTCGTCCTGGTCTCGTCCCTGGTCCTGCAGCAGCCCAGCTCCTCTCTGTCTCGTGGACTCTGTACCTGCCAGTCAGCTCCTGCATCATTCACCTCCGCCTGGTAACAAACTCTGGTTCCTCATGTCACCACCATCCACCTGCAATAAACTCTCTTCATCCTACTCTGTGTGTGCGTGCTGTGTCTGGGTTCATCCTTGACAAAATCCTGACAGAGTGCATGTTTCAAATTAAATAAAAGGCAAAAAAAGAAGTGAATGATCAATTCTTCAAAAACAACCTTTGTTTTTTTATTATTATTCTTAAAACATAATTTTTTTTCACATGATGTTATCATCATGTTTTAACAAGGTAAGGTAATCTCCATTTGTATAAAATTAGTTTAATTTGAATTACTAGCACCACATAAAACAGATCAGAATAGATGAGGTCTATTCATCTTCCTATTATTATTCACAGTTCTGTTCTAAAAACGATCCTAACATTTCTTTAAGAACAAAAATAAAAATACAGGGTTGGAATTTGAAATTGAATTTACATGTTGAATGTATTTCAGTCATATCGCTCTTTCGAAATCTCTTATCTCAGTTTAATTTCACTTGCACTCATCACACACAAGATATCATATCATCGGCGAGGATTCTAGAAACGAACACAAAATGCAAAATGCATAATTTGCTGCTGTAATATTATATTATATGTAATATTATAGATTTTTCAGAATAAAAAGCAAAAAATATCAGAAATACAATTATAGAGCATTCAGTATTGTAAGAAAGCCCACACTGTTTCTGGATAAATACATTACTGTGTGAGTTAAGTTCTATTCCATTTTATGCCTCTTGTAACTTTGAAATGTCCCATGCTCCTGAATGCACCATAGCTTTCTGACGCTCGTGAATGCATCACACAGCTCTGTGAATGCCGTGCTGTGCAGATGCATGTTTGATCTTCCGCCTAAGACAAAGCTTTGCCATTTCAAAACTCATGTCGGCTCTCACGGTTTATTGTTGTGTGTGAATGACAAGAGACCACAACAAATAAATCAGCCGTACCGCGTATAAAAACTTTGGATTTAATGTTCTGCATAACACCCGTAATTTTGTAAACGAATCTGCCAAATAACAATTCAATTCAATTCAATTTTATTTATATAGCGCCAAATCATGAAACATGTCATCTCAAGGCACTTTACAAAATCAAGTTCAATCATATTATACAGATTGGGTCAGATTATACAGATTGGTCAAAAATGTCCTATATAAGGAAACCCAGTTGATTGCATCAAAGTCCCGACAAGCAGCATTCACTCCTGGGGAACCGTAGAGCCACAGGGAGAGTCGTCTGCATTGTACATGGCTTTGCTGCAATCCCTCATACTGAGCAAGCATGAAGCGACAGTGGGAAGAAAAACTCCCCATTAACGGGAAGGAAAACCTCCGGCAGAACCGGGCTCAGTATGAATGGTCATCTGCCTCGACCGACTGGGGTTACAGAAGACAGAGCAGAGACACAACAAGAGAGACAAAAAAGCACAGAAGCACACATTGATCTAGTAATCTGTTCTACATTAGATGGTAGTAGCGGGTGAGCCGTCTTCTCTGGATGATGTCACAGTTAACAGAACGCCAGACCAGGTGTACCTACTATGAAGAAAAAGAGAGAGAGCAAAAAGTTAAAAGCTGAAATGACGACAGTCATTTCAATGTAATACAATGCAAAACTGGAGAACAGTAGACTGAAGAACAGTAGAAATCAGTAGAGTGAGAAAATTAGACCCTGATGTCCTCCAGCAGCCTAGGCCTATCACATCACAACTATAGAGATAGCTCAAGGTAACATGAGCCACTCTACCTATAAGCTTTGTCAAAAAGGAAAGTTTTAAGATTAGTCTTAAAAATAGATAGGGTGTCTGCCTCACGGACCAAAACTGGGAGTTGGTTCCACAGGAGAGGAGCCTGATAGCTAAAGGATCTGCCTCCCATTCTACTTTTAGAGACTCTAGGAACCACCAGCAGACCTGCAGTCTGAGAGCGAAGTGCTCTGTTAGAAACATACGGGGTAATCAGATCTCTGATATATGATGGAGCTTGATTATTAAGGGCTTTATACGTTAGAAGGAGAATTTTAAATTATATTCTTGATTTAACAGGAAGCCAATGAAGGGAAGCTTAAATTGGAGAAATATGATCCCTCTTGTTGATTTTCATCAGAACTCTTGCTGCAGCATTTTGGATCAGCTGAAGACTTCGAACTGCATTTTGTGGACTTCCTGATAGTAAAGAATTACAATAGTCCAGCCTTGAAGTAACAAATGCATGGACTAGTTTTTCAGCATCACCCCTGGACAGAATGTTTCTAATTTTGGCGATATTCCGAAGGTGAAAAAAGGAAACTCTGGAAACCTGTTTAATATGGGATTTAAATGACATGTCTTGGTCGAAAACAACACCAAGATTTTTAACTTTATTACCAGAGGCCAAGTTAATGCCATCCAGATTAAGTGATTGATTAAGAACTTTATTTTTTGAAGACTCTGGCCCAAAGATTACAACTTCTGTCTTGTCAGAATTTAAATGTAGGAAATTTAAAGTCATCCAGCTTTTGATGTCATCAAGACATGACTGCAGTCAAAGTAACTGATTGGATTCATCAGGATTTATGGATAAATATAGCTGAGTGTCATCAGCATAACAGTGGAAATTAATCCCATGCTGTCTGATAATTTTGCCAATCGGAAACATATATATAGTAAATAGAATTGGTCCAAGGACTGAACCCTGTGGTACTCCACAAGTGACACTAGAGTTTGAGGAAGATTTATTATTAACATGAACAAACTGGAATCTGTCCGACAGATAAGATTTAAACCAGCCTAATGCTTTTCCCTTAATCCTTACAGTATGCTCAAGTCTTTGTAGGAGAATGTTGTGATCAACTGTATCAAATGCAGCACTGAGATCTAACAGGACAAGTATAGACACAAGTCCATTATCTGAGGCCATGAGAATATCATTGGTGACCTTCACCAGAGCTGTTTCAGTGCTATGATGAGCTCTAAAGCCTGACTGAAACTCCTCAAGTAGGTCATTACTTTGTAAATGTTCACATAGTTGATTAGCAACTACTTTCTCAAGAACTTTAGATAAGAAAAGAAGATTAGATGTAGGTCTGTAATTTGCTAACTCATCTTGATCAAGAGATTGTTTCTTAAGTAAAGGTTTAATAACAGCTACTTTAAAAGCCTGTGGTACATATCCATTTACCAAGGATAGATTAATCATGTCTAAAATAGGACCACTGATCAGAGGGAATACCTCCTTAAACAACTTGGTTGGGATTGGGTCTAACATACAGGTAGAAGACTTAGATGAAGCTAAAATTTTAGATAGCTCAGAAAGCTCTACTGCTTTTAAACAGTTCAGACACTACGCAGGTTCTAAGGATTCCTCCAATGCTGCCTCACTTACTGAGGATGAGGTAATCATGTTTGGGAGGATGCCAATTATTTTATTTTTAATGGAATCAATTTTATTTATGAAGAATCCCATAAAATCATTACTGCTAAGAGCTAAGGGAATGGATGGATCAGCAGAGCTGTGGCTCTGGGTAAGTTTGGCAACTGTACTAAAGAGAAATCTAGGATTATTTTTATTCTCTTCAAATAATGATGAAAAATATGCTGCTCTAACTCTGCGGAGGGTCTTGTTATACAACAATAGTCTGTCCCTCCAGATTAAGTAGGATTCCTCTTGGTGTGTAGAGCGCCATTTTCTCTCCAATTTCCTAACATTGTGCTTCAAGGAACGCAGCTCTGAATTAAACCAAGGAGCCAGCTTCCTGTGAATAATCACCTTCTTTTTCAAGGAAGCTACATTGTCTAATGCAGAATGCAATGACGAAGTCATACCGTTTACAAAGACATCTATTTGTGAATTGGAAGAAACAACATTGCTGCCATCTACAGGGCATTTCTGCAATATGGAGGATATTAAAAAGGGGACAGACTCTTTAAGTTTTGATACAGCATTATCCGATAAAGATCTACTATAATGGAACCCTCTTTTGGGGGTGGAGAACTCAGTTAGATTAAACTCAAATGTTATTAAAAAATTATCAGATAGGACAGGGTTGTGAGGAAATACTGTTAATTCTTTACAATCAATGCCATATGTCAGCACAAGGTCTAAAGTATGGAGCCAAGAGTGCGTCGGTTTATGCACATTTTGAGCAAAACCAATTGAATCTAAGATAGTTTTAAAGGCTACACTAAGGTTATCACATTCTGTGTCAACATGGATGTTAAAATCACCCACTATAATAACCTTATCAGTATTTACAGCAGTTTTTTTCCCCACAAGAGGTTTAATAAAACGTTTTGATATCAATAATTTAAGAACAAGTAACTGCGTTGGTCACATTTTAATGTGTTTTCTTCGTCAATATTCAGTTGTACAGAGCGAGGTGCGCTCCCGCGACAGGGGATGCATATGCATGCACTTTTCGGCATAATACCGGTCTGTGTTTTGATCGGAAAAGTAGCATCTCAGTTGGAACAAGGAACCTAATCACTCTTAATGTTGCTCTCAGTGGAGACAGATGCAAAGGTGATTTTTGGGATGTATAATCGGGGAAATGTAGGCGGCGGCAAGAGCTGCTATAGACGGCGATTTGCCGCCGTTGACCCGCTACTTTTGACTGCCCTGAATATGGCATTAATAAAAATAAATTCTAAGAATATGAACAAATTAAATCTATAATTTGAAATAAATTTAAGCATATTAAAGGTGGTTTACAAATCCCAACTAATATATGAGAGTTTTTAGATTTAAAAAAAAAAACTACTGTCTAAATCATACAGGACACTGACTAATCTAGATTATTCAATATCTCTTCCTATTATGAAATGGGAAGAGGATTTATTAGTCAGCTTTGAACAAAGCTTCTGGGCTCAGATATGTATAAGAACTTTCAAATTGACTAGAAACCCCAACTTACAACTAATGCAATACAAAATCCTTCATAGAGTACATTACACAGAACAAAGATTATTCAAGATGGGTTTTGGACAATCTAATATCTGTCCACACTGCATAGGCAATCATCCTGATAATTATATTCATGCGTTATGGTTATGCACACCTGTCCAGAGGTTCTGGGCACAGATATGTGAGGACTTATCAAAGTGCCTGAGTTGTAAATTGTCACCTTCCCCATCAGTTTGCTTGCTGGGTAACTTTGAGGAAAGCCCTCTGGAAATAAAATAGTTTACATGGTTTTCACTGCATTATGTATCGCAAAGAAAACTATCCTCATGAATTGGCCTCCCAAGCCTCGACCATCTGGGCGAGGCTTGGGAGGCCAAGGGGCGTCCTACAGCGGCTGCTTGCAATGCTCTTGGGGGGTTCCGCGGTGACGGACGTGGGTTACTGACCTGGTAGGAGGGGGAGGGAGTTGGCTTATTAGGTATTTGGGGGGAGGGGGGGTTCTGGTTGGGTGGCCCGTACGGGTCATGTTGGCCCCCTGGGCCGGGGGGCGTCTGGTCCGGGTGAGGGATGGGGGGTCGGGAACGAGCAGTCGGATCATCGGATTGCGTTGCCCCCCCCCCCCCCCCCACTTGGGATAGTTGGATGTGAGTGTTATGTGAAAATGTGTACGACCAGGTGTCCGCCCCTGCACGTGGCCTCTGGTGTGCTGGGAGGCCTCAGGGCCTGTTGAGCTGGTAGGAGGGCATGGACATTAACATCTCATGGCAGATGCTCTCCCCCTTTTTGGATTGGCACTCGGCTAGTGGGGGGAGGGGAGTGTGGGGGAGTGGGGACTAACCCAGCTTGGATGTCTATTTGTGTATGTATGGTTAGTTGTTTCAATGTTAGTGTTGGGGAGGGATTACATATATGGGTGGGAGGGGGGGTGGATGTGGACATTTGGAGGGCTCCGTGTCCAGCCCCTATCTCAGTCCTGGCCTGTGCCGTCTCCCAGTGCGGGTTTTGTCTGGGGGGAGGGGTTCTGGATGGCTCATGCAGGCTGGCTAGCTGGGGTCCCCCCCTCTTTTTTTAACTTCCGGGAAAGCCAGGAGGTTTGGTGGGTGGGTTGGGGGCAGTGGAGGTGTTGGTCCTGGTGGTGGTTGGCTCACTGGCCCTACCGCCTATCCCTGGCCCCAGGCTATGGTGGTGTGGCTGGCGGGGCCCCCTTCTCCCGGTTGGCTTTCGGGGAGCGGGGGTGCCTCTTGTAGTCAGTAAGGGAGCTGGCTCCCTGGGAGTGCAGTAGGCTCCTCAGTCCTTATCTCCCCATCCCTGGACTCCTTCCTCTGCCTGCTCCATCACGCTGTCACACATGTAGGACCTTGGGGAGGGGGGCGTTACTGGAGGTTACCACTTTCTGATGATGTCCCTCACCCCAATTTTATTATGCATTTTAGACACTTTCACTCAAAACATTTTCACAACGCACATACATGTAGGCCATTGTATGGAGGGGGCGGGGGGGCAAAGACAACTGGGGGGGAACTTATGTTGTGTGAGCCTCGCCTTGTATGGCTCCCTCCAACCCCTCTCGCATTCAGACATTGAGGGTTCTGGGCAGTTGCTTGGAGGGGGTGTGCTGGCACCAGCTACCTTCCAGAGGGGGGGTGGACTGTGATGGGCACCCTCTTCGGTACTCCCAGTTTTAAACACACTTGAGAACAACATGCAACAACACAACATCTGAGCGGGCGTAGGGAGGATCGGGGTCTTTCCCACACCCCGATCTCCGATTGCGGCACGGAGTCTGGGGCCTGGAGGAGGAGCGGGCCACCGGGTCCGGGGTCTTGGTGGAGGGTTGTTGTGGGGCCCGGGTGGCTTGATGGGACTGGGGCTGATGCCTCTGCTCTCCCCAAAAAGGGGTGGGGAGAGGGGTGGCTAGGGTACGGAGTGGGAGGAAGTGGGCTTAGTAGGTATTTAAGGGGGAGGGTTCTGGTTGGGTAGCCCGTACAGGTCATGTTGGCTCCCTCCCTCAGTCCTGGACCGGGGGGTGTCTGGTCCGGAGACGGGATGGGGGGCTGGGACCGAGCAGGTTCAATTCAATTCAATTCAATTTTATTTATATAGCGCCAAATCATGAAACATGTCATCTCAAGGCACTTTACAAAGTCAAGTTCAATCATATTATACAGATTGGGTCAGATTATACAGATTGGTCAAAAATGTCCTATATAAGGAAACCAGTTGATTGCATCAAAGTCCCGACAAGCAGCATTCACTCCTGGGGAACCGTAGAGCCACAGGAAGAGTCATCTGCATTGTACATGGCTTTGCTGCAATCCCTCATACTGAGCAAGCATGAAGCGACAGTGGGAAGAAAAACCACCCATTAACGGGAAGGAAAAACCTCCGGCAGAACCGGGCTCAGTATGAACGGTCATCTGCCTCGACCGACTGGGGTTACAGAAGACAGAACAGAGACACAACAAGAGAAACAAAAAAGCACAGAAGCACACATTGATCTAGTAATCTGTTCTACATTAGATGGTAGTAGTGGGTGAGCCGTCTTCTCTGGATGATGTCACAGTTAACAGAACGCCAGACCAGGTGTACCTACTATGAAGAGAAAAGAGAGAGAACAGAAAGTTAAAGCAGAAATGACAACACATAATGCATAATTGAAGAACAGTAGAACTCAATAGAGTGAGAAAATTAGATCCTGATATACTCCAGTAGCCTAAGCCTATAGCAGTAAAACTATAAAGGTAGCTGAGAGTAACATGAGCCACTAGTTATAATTTTTGTCAAAAAGAAAAGTTTTAAGCCTAGTCTTAAAAGTAGACAGGGTGTCTGCCTCACGGACCAAAAGTGGGAGTTGGTTCCACAGGAGAGGAGCCTGATAGCTAAAGGATCTGCCTCCCATTCTACTTTTAGAGACTCTAGGAACCACCAGCAGACCTGCAGTCTGAGAGCGAAGTGCTCTGTTAGGAACATACGGGGTAATCAGAGCTCTGATATATGATGGAGCTTGATTATTAAGGGCTTTATACGTTAGAAGAAGAATTTTAAATTCTATTCTTGATTTAACAGGAAGCCAATGAAGGGAAGCTAAAATTGGAGAAATATGATCCCTCTTGTTGATTTTCATCAGAACTCTTGCTGCAGCATTTTGGATCAGCTGAAGGCTTTGAACTGCATTTTGTGGACTTCCTGATAGTAAAGAATTACAATAGTCCAGCCTTGAAGTAACAAATGCATGGACCAGTTTTTCAGCATCACTCCTGGACAGAATGTTTCTAATTTTGGCGATATTCCGGAGGTGAAAAAAGTAAACTCTGGAAACCTGTTTAATATGGGATTTAAATGACATGTCTTGGTCAAAAATAACACCAAGATTTTTTACTTTATTACCAGAGGCCAGGTTAATGCCACCCAGATTAAGTGATTGGTTAAGAAGTTTATTTTTTGAGGACTCTGGCCCAAAGATTACAACTTCGGTCTTGTCAGAATTTAGATGCAGGGAATTTAAAGTCATCCAGCTTTTGATGTCATCAAGACATGACTGCAGTCGAAGTAATTGATTGGATTCATCAGGATTTATGGATAAATATAGCTGAGTATCATCAGCATAACAGTGGAAATTAATCCCATGCTGTCTGATAATTTTGCCAATCGGAAGCATATATATAGTAAATAGAATTGGTCCAAGGACTGAACCCTGTGGTACTCCACAAGTGACCCTAGAGTTTGAGGAAGATTTATTATTAACATGAACAAATTGGAATCTGTCTGACAGATAAGATTTAAACCAGCCTAATGCTTTCCCCTTAATTCCTACAGTATGTTCAAGTCTTTGTAGGAGAATATTGTGATCAACTGTATCAAACGCAGCACTGAGATCTAACAGGACAAGTATAGACACAAGTCCATTATCTGAGGCCATGAGAATATCATTAGTGACCTTCACCAGAGCTGTTTCAGTGCTATGATGAGCTCTGAAGCCTGACTGAAACTCCTCAAGTAGGTCATTACTTTGTAAATGTTCACAAAGTTTCTCAAGAATTTTAGATAAGAAAAGAAGATTAGATATAGGTCTGTAATTTACTAACTCATCTTGATCAAGAGAAGGTTTCTTAAGTAAAGGTTTAATAACAGCTACTTTCAAAACCTGTGGTACATATCCATTTACTAAGGATAGATTAATCATGTCTAAAATAGGACCACTGATCAGAGGGAATACCTCCTTAAACAACTTGGTTGGGATTGGGTCTAACATACAGGTAGAAGGTTTAGATGAAGCTAAAATTTTAGATAGCTCAGAAAGCTCTACTGCTTTTAAACAGTTCAGACACTGCGCAGGTTCTAAGGATTCCTCCAATGCTGCCTCACTTACTGAGGACGAGGTAATCATGTTTGGGAGGATGCCAATTATTTTATTTTTAATGGCATCAATTTTATTTATGAAGAATCCCATAAAATCTTTACTGCTAAGAGCTAAGGGAATGGATGGATCAGCAGAGCTGTGGCTCTGGGTAAGTTTGGCAACTGTACTAAAGAGAAATCTAGGATTATTTTTATTCTCTTCAATTAATGATGAAAAATATGCTGCTCTAACTCTGCGGAGGGTCTTGTTATACAACAATAGTCTGTCCCTCCAGATTAAGTAGGATTCCTCTTGGTGTGTAGAGCGCCATTTTCTCTCCAATTTCCTAACATTGTGCTTCAAGGAACGCAGCTCTGAATTAAACCAAGGAGCCAGCTTCCTGTGAATAATCACCTTCTTTTTCAAGGGAGCTACATTGTCTAATGCAGAACGCAATGAGGAAGTCACATTGTTAGCAAAGGTATCGATTTGTAAATGGGAAGAAACAGCAATGCTGCCATCTACAGGGCATTTCTGCAATACTGAGGATATTAAAAAGGGGACAGACTCTTTAAGTTTTGATACAGCATTATCCGATAAAAATCTACTATAATGGAACCCTCTTTTGGGGGTGGAGAACTCAGTTAGATTAAACTCAAATGTTATTAAAAAATGATCAGACAGGACAGGGTTGTGAGAGAATACTGTTAATTCTTCACAATCAATGCCATATGTCAGAACAAGGTCTAAAGTATGGAGCCGAGAGTGTGTCGGTTCATGCACATTTTGAGCAAAACCAATTGAATCTAGGATAGTTTTAAAGGCTACACTAAGGTTATCACATTCAGTGTCAACATGGATGTTAAAATCACCCACTATAATAACCTTATCAGTATTTAACACCAAATCAGATAAGAAATCTGACAACTCATCCAAAAACTGAGTGTAGGGGCCTGGTGGACGATACAAAACAACAAACAGAAGAGGTTTTATTGCTTTGCAGTTTGGATGAGGGAAACTGAGGGTTAAATGTTCAAAAGAACTGTAATTATTAGTTGGCCTGGGACTAATTAATAAATCAGACTGAAAGATAGTTGCCACTCCTCCTCCTCTTCCCACAGATCTGGGAATGTGGAAATTTGAATAACTGGAGGGGGTTGACTCATTTATACTAACGTAGTCCTCTAGTAGCCAGGTTTCTGTGAGACAAAACAAATCAATCTGATTATCAGAAATCAATTCATTAACTAACAAAGTCTTCGGAGGGAGAGACCTTATATTTAATAGACCACATTTAATTCTTTTATTTTTTGGTTCAAAGTGATCCGTATGGATTTGTATTAGATTTTTATGATTTGTTCCTTTTAGATCAGTTTTTGATCTGTTAAGTTTTGGCCGTGGGAAAGACGCCGTCTCAATAGGATAATGGGTGGGTAACAGTACAGAAGCTGCAGAGAGGTGTGTTAAACTACGGCTCTGCTTCCTGGTCTGGACCCTGGGTTGTCAGCATTTAGGAGGACTAATAAATCCGGCCAGATTTCTAGAAAGAAGAGCAGCACCCTCCAAAGTAGGATGGATGCCGTCTCTCCGGATCAGACCAGGTTTTCCCCAGAAAGTTCTCCAGTTATCAATGTAGCCCACGTCGTTTTCTGGACACCACCTAGACAACCAGCGGTTGAATGATGACATGCGGCTAAACATGTCATCACTGGTCAGATCAGGCAGGGGACCAGAGAAAATGACAGAGTCCGACATAGTTTTAGCAAACTCACACACCGAAGCAACACCAACTTTGGTGACCTCTGATCGGCGTGACCGGGTGTCATTACCGCCAGCGTGAATAACAATTTTGCGGTATTTACGCTTATCCTTAGCCAGTAGTTTTAGGTAGGATTCTATGTCGCCTGTTCTGGCCCCTGGTAGGCATTTAACTATGGTCCCTGGTTTCTTTAGTGCCACATTTCTCATTATGGAGCTGCCAATAATTAAGGTCGGCTCAGAGGGGAAAATTTATTAGAAACGCAGATGGGTTGGTGGTGATCTGGGGTCTGTAATCTAGAGCTATGCTTCCTACGAACTGTCACCCAGTCAGCCTGGTTACCAGGCTGCTCGGGTGCTACTGCTTTAGGTTCGCTACGTGAAGTTACTCTATGCGGCTCAGCGCTAGCAAAAGAGCGGCTATCAGCTGGTTTTTCAACAGCACGGAGCCGGGTCCGACAGGTGAGTCGGATTGTGGTGCCCCCACCCTCACTTGGGTTCATTGGATGTGAGTGTTATGTGGGAATGTGTGTACGGTGTCGTCTTTGTTTTTTTTTTGTTTTTTTAAAGTCTGGGTGTTGTGAGTGAGGCACTAGGGTGGGAAGGTGTGAATGAGATTTTTTTTTTTTTTTTTTTGCCAGGTTCGGGCCTGAACCACTCCCTCTCCCAAGAACATCTCAAGTCTCCGCTGGGTGTTGAGCCCATACCCCCCTCCCCCCGTCCTTCCCCCCTCCGCTGGCTGGCGCCTTGGCCCACTGGTGCATTGGCGGTCCTCGGGTTCAGGGTGAATTCCCGGGTTGGTGCTGCCTCATTCCTGGCGGCTGCTTCGTGGGGCCTGGCCCCCGGGGCTCGGTCGGGGTTCCCGCCGTTGGGCAGGGCACCCCTGGGGTCCATGGCCGGTTCCACTTCAGCGTAGCCGGCTGCCGGCGGAGCCCACGGGCTCGCCACCGTGACTCCTGGGGGCTTCGGCATTGCGGTGGCTGGGCGATTTCCTCAGGGTCGTCCCTCCTCTTCCCTTGGTCGGGGGCAGATTTCCTGTGTTGGCCCCTCTTGGGCGCCCTGCTTTGGGTGTCTGGGGTTATGGGTCCCCCGGTGCCTGCCTCGGTGCGGATCTTTGGTTCTTCACAACCACTATAGAGGATTTTTCTTTTGGATAAATTTTACATACACAAGTGCACTCTCACAAACACCCACAGGTCCTGGGTTCCAGGTAACCGGTGTTCATTTCTATACAGAAAGCCCATAATTTATTTATTTATTTACTTTGTTTTCTCAGCTATCACATTATACATGTCAGATTAAATAATAATACATATAATTTAGCAATGGTATCAAGGTGTTAATTAATTGTATCTGTTATACTATATCTGTTGGTTGTGCTGTTCTTTTTACATCTCTCTTTGCAGGTGATGAAGCAGACTGAAGACGTTTTATCATTCTCTCCCTTTTATCTCCTCTTTCTTTCACCTCTTCTTTTTTCTTTTTTTCTCTTTTTCTTCGTTCTTTACTCTCCTACTTTCCCATTGTAGTGTCCACATAATTTGAAATACTCACCACATGAATTACAATAAAACTACTTACATGCATGAATCAAGCAGAGCACTATGGCGAGTTTCACTGCTCCACTTGTGAAAGTAAAATCTGTCAAGCTCTATTTGGCATTAAGACCATAATTCATATTGCCACATTGCTAGACAGGACACTGGGTAAGAAAAAAAAGAACTATGGTTGTGGCAAGATCATGCTGAGTGGCAGTATTACTGCCAGTAGTATTGATACATTTTCTTCACCACAAATCAAAAACAGCTAGATAGTGAATTCATAGGACATTCAGACATTTAATCAGGATCCCTCCTTGGCCCTTCACTTTGGAA
This sequence comes from Fundulus heteroclitus, assembly GCF_011125445.2. Taxonomy (NCBI): domain Eukaryota; kingdom Metazoa; phylum Chordata; class Actinopteri; order Cyprinodontiformes; family Fundulidae; genus Fundulus; species Fundulus heteroclitus. The sequence continues at coordinate 27,444,826 of NC_046384.1, forward strand.
GTGTTCTGGGCATATCCCACTAGAATGAGACCCAAAACCAGAACTTGCTGGAGAGACTATACATCCTTGCTGGAATTAAAACACCTTGGTTTTCCCCAGAATGAGCTGGAGCATGTCACATGGGTTAGGGATGGCTTTGTTTCCCTAAGGAAGCTGTTACCATAGCGGCCAGATCTCACATAAGGGAACGATGATGGATGGATGGATGGATGGATGGATGGATGGATGGATGGATGGATGGATGGATGGATGGATCGACACAATAGCTGTCACTCCATTAGTAGTTATTTGTCTGAGACTTTTGTTGACTAAGCAAATTCTATGTCTGCTGGAAAACAAACAAAAACCAGCTGACTATGATTCTTTTAGTTGCAGAGGGCATATTCTTAAAGGATGTGAGAGTCTGCCCTTCAGTTGTGGCCCTGGGGGCACTGACAACACCCTCTGTCAAGAGAAGGAAACTGGCAGTCAGGGTTCCCTGACATCATTTCTGACACTCTCCCTTTACCACCATTTCATTTTAAACGGAAAATGACATTCCTCAAACTCAGCGATTTGCCTGCTTACCACTTCCATTATCCTTCTTTCTTTTGTCTGTTTTTGTTTTGTGCTGATTGGGATGAGCTGGATTGGACTGTGCGTGTTGATGGCAGGGCAGTTGATCAGTTTGTAGGTGCATGTTTGTGGAGAACCTAGAAATAGGTGATATTAGTAGCCTCAAAGAACATTAACCTATAAAATCTGACTTCTAAATAAATCAGAAAAGTGTTAAAATAGCTTTCAGTCTTGCATCTTAGGACATAGCATTGCTTGTGGGTTTACTTTTAACTTTTAACTTTTAACTTTACCTAAAAACACCCTTAATCTAATGCTTTACTGATTCTTCTTTTGATCCAAGAGTTGCATTCGATCTTATTGATTTCACAACTCCATTCAATCTAATTAGCCAGTAATAAAGGTTAGTACATTTAATCTTTTGCATCCTTTAGCTAAAGCAAAGATGAACAAACAGAATACTGGGGATGAAGGTAATCTCCCTATGCAAATCTATCAGTCAAAAGAAGAGTAAAAACACATTAGTTCACCACTTGGAATGGCCAATAAGAATGAATGATGTCATGATCTGGCTTGCCTACTGTCTGCTTTTTGCCATTCTTCCTCTCCATGCAGTTATTGCACACAGTTAGTGTGGTAAGGCCTTACAGCCTCACACCACTATCAAACTCATCTGCTTCACCCGTTTCAAGCTCTTTATAAGCTCTTGTCAGACACCAAGACAATGCCAGATTATTGAAAGCCTGGAGCCCATCGATGTCCAGCATTTATCTTGTCTATTTTTATGTTATACCAAGGTAGCCAAAAGTTCTGAGGACTCATAACTGAGTCAGTTGCTAGATGCTGAGTTAGGCTGTTATTTACAGGCAACTGTTGTCAACTTTTAGGGCAGAAAATCTCTCAACTTCACAAAAGCATTCTCCTCCTGCTACTTGTCTTTTTTCAATACCTGTTACCCCTACCTCCAGCTTCAGTTATGCTCCATTATGTCACCCCCTGTGATTACCAGTGACAAAATATATCTTTCCTCGTCTCACCCTGCCATCCGTGCATTCCTTTTCTTCTGTCATTCCTACCGTCCCGGGCCATTCATTCTTCTCTCAGTTACAATGTCTGTTAGTCGTCCAAGCCTCACCATGTTTCCCCTCCTGGTCCCTCGTTCCTCTGAGACAATGTGTTGTAACAATACAGCGCTTAATCTCCATGTCAAAGCCATTTTTTCCCTTCAGCGAACACTTGCAAGCTAGTGGCTAGGAGTTAATTGCGTGCACACAGACGCGCGCACACACACACACACACACACACACACACACACACACAAATAAAAACACATACACATCCTTGTTTAAATTAAAAGTGAGAACCGTGCCTTTACTTCCACAGACTTCCATTCATTTTCGAGCTTCTCTATGTCCTAACCCTGACCCTATACTTTGGATGTATATACCTAACCCTAAACCTAACTGACACCTTAGTGCTAAACCTAACCCCTAGCCCAGAAAAAAGTGAGGTCCTCACTTCACAGAACTTTCCTGTTTTTTATTTTAGCATTATAAATGTTAAAGTTTATGAAAGGGCAATTTGAGAAGGACTGAACCAAATCAACAACCATGTCTATTTGACAGATGAGACCAAAGCAAAGATGTTTTAGCATAATGTCATGTTTGGAGGACAACAAACAGCAATTTAGACAAAACATTTCATGCCAACTGTCAAGCGTGGTGATGGAGGAGTGATGATCTGAGATTGTTTAGCAGCTCCAGGACCTGGGCACTTATTTGTCACTGAGTCGTCCATAAAATCTTCTGTATTCTTAAATATTCTAGAGTCAAAAAGGAACATGATCCCAAATACAGCAGCAGCTAAAACAGAAAGAAATATTAATGTATTTGAAAGGTCCTGTCAAAATTATTGAAAAGATGTGGTATGTCCTTATAAGAGCTGTGCAAACAAAAGCATCTGAAATTTTAATATGACCTGATATGTACAGTAAAACCTTTAAATTGAAAAAGGAGAACTTTTTTATCTGAACTCTTCATTGTCAGAGCTTCATGTTGTAAGCTACAGTGCTGGTATTTGACTCAGGTTACTCCTTGCCCATATTTAAATATAGAAAAATATATAAATAAAATATTAAGTTACAGCTCTGGATTGCTATTTTTTCATACTGGGAAACAGGAGAATCATTTGCAAGTAAAATCCACATGGCCAAACTCAAAGCAAATTCCCGCATTAATGCTGCACCATAATCAATGCAAGCAGTCACCCAGCAGCTTAGATGGAGGCAAATGATGACATGCTGTCATGCAAATGAGGACAAAAGCAAACATTGGGTTATTACATGATACGCGATACAGCAGAAAACCATGGATAATTTTACTCTAATATTTACATTTGTGCCATAGACATACTCCTTTAACCAGACTTTTAAGTTAGTATCAGTATTCAAGCATGGCTGGTATATACAGGATAACCATGTCCAGGGCAATTACACAGTAATATTTTTAATTCTGACATGTTCTTTTAGGTAAGTGCACTTTAAAATAAGCATTTGCTTGATGTAGGTGTTTTAAAAGGAATGCATGATTACTATTTTTCCCCAGTTTAATCGGTGCATCACATCCCAGCTGATCAAGTGGTTCAGCAATTTTAGAGAGTTCTACTACATCCAGATGGAGAAGTTTGCCCGGCAGGCCATCAACGAAGGTGTAACTGCAGCCGAGGACCTGACCGTGAGCCGGGAAGCGGAACTTTACAGGGCGCTCAACATGCATTACAACAAGGCCAATGACTTTGAGGTAAGACCGGCTTTAGGCTCGTTGATTTCATCAAGAGAACTGCTACACACCCTAAAAAGTGGCTAAGAGTTGTTGTTTTTTTATATTGTACTGACAGTTTTAGTAAAACATTTGCATATGCTTGTCATCGTCATCAATCGGAGAGATTTTAGATATGAAAAAAATGTGTGCAAAGGTTAGAATTCTTTGATTTTCTCTAAACCACACAGGGTCAAAATTATACATACAAGCTCAAATATCTACATACACCTCCCCTAACATTTAAGTCGCACCTCAGCATCATGTTTGGTGGAGCCATCAATTAGCTCTTGGCATAATCCTGGCTGGATCTTTGAACACTCTTGTTGGCAGAATGATTGAGGTCAATAAAACTCTTTTCTGAAACAGAACAATCTTTAACGAAAGTTTTTTTAATAAGGTTGAGGTCTAAGGGATTACAGAGCCTGATTTAACTCCTCTAAGCAGTTCTGTTCTGTGTATGAAATCATTGTCCTATTTGAAATTTTCCCAGTTACAATAGCTGCTGACTAAATGTGAAGCTGCCACTCTGTAATTCTCAAGGGACATTGGTAGCCAAGCAGACCCTCAGCATAATGCTTCCACCATCATGCTCAACACTTTGTACTGTGTTATTAGATTTGAAAGCCTCATCTTAACTTTTCCAATTGTTTGTTGTGTTCATGTGGTCAAATACCTCAATTTTAGTTGCAACTAGATGCTTCTTGGCCAGTCCAATGTCTTTGCATAATGATTATGAAACTGGCTTCACTGTGAACAGGGACACTGATGCTACAGCAGTTTTCGGTTTACTAAAAACATGAGTCTTGGTGGTTTATTCATGAATATCCTAACCCATTGTCAGTACTTTGTAGAGCCAATTTTTGTGACAATTCCAGCATCAAGTAGCTTTAGATCAGTCTCTATGAGCGTGCCACATTGTACCACTTGGATTTCTGTCTATTCCTCAAGGCTAAACTGCTCCACCTCCTTCATGTTGGATGGTTTTTGCTTTTGACCAGTGATCTATAAGTCTAACCACAGATTCTCAATAGGATTGGGGTCTGAACTTTGATCAGGCCATTCCAACACATTTAACTGCTTCTCATTAAGCCACTTAAGTGTTACTTTAGCTCTATGCTCCCGGTCATTGTCCTTCTCTTTCATTGTGCAGATGCCGTTCTTGGGGTGATGGGATGAGCTGTTCAATTTTAGTCTCATCTCACCTTAGCTTGCCCAGCTCCACTCTTCCCTACTAGCTTTATTTTCGTGTGGTTTTTGTGTCAACTAGCCTAGAAATGCCTGGAAGATGGAAACACCTTATGGGAGTGGCTTTTTTTACTTCAACTATGGCGGCAGAACACATTAATAGCTTATAAGTGAAATTATTGTTATTGGTTTGATTTTGCGCTCCTTGGCTTCCTGGTGTGATGCCTCTTGCTGCAGCTTTTGGGGCCTTTCAGAAAAGGTGTGTTTGTACTGACAGGACATCCATTCATCCATCCATTCATTTTCTAACACGCCTTTCCCTTGTGGGGTCGGAGGGTGCTGGTGCCTATCTCTAGCTGTCAAAGGGCGAGAGGCGGGGTACACCCTGGACACGTCGCCAGTCTATTGCAGAACACTGACAGGACATGTGACACTTAAATTGCACACAGGTGGATTTCATCCACACACTAATTGGTAATTGGTTGCACCAGAACCTTTTAGGGGCTTCCCAGCAAAGGGAGTAGATGCATATTGACATGCCAGTGTTCAGTTTTTCCATTTTTATTATTTTTTTCTATGTATTTTTGTCATAGTTTACTGAAGCTGTTTGTGGTACAACTGCTTGACGGGGTGGGGTGGGGTGGGCGTGGAATTATCCAATAAACCATAAAAGAACCTAAAATAATGACATCCATGTACATTAATAGTGACAGTTTTTGCCAAATGTGTCAAATTGTTAAAAAGGTAATTTTGAAGTTCATGTCTACTATCACAGTTTTTCAAGTGTTTTTTTAAACGTAGTTGATTCTGATTTCAGCCCATTTTGCTCAAAAATGCCCTCCACCAAGTCAACTGTTCCCCTCACAATTCTGTTGAGGTGTGGATGTTATAATAACTCGCTTTTGTGTGTGTGTGTGTGTGTGTGTGTGTGTGTGTGTGTGTGTGTGTGTGTGTGTGTGTGTGTGTTTGTGTGTGTGTGTTTGATGAGGCGAAAGAGGACGCCACTCGAGGCGCGGGTGTCCTTGTCAAAGCGATTTGCAGAAGTCATCCCCCCCCCACACACACACACACACACACACTTCTTCCCAGCCAATATTGGTCTAAGGGGACCCGAGGGCCCTTAAACTATGCAACGTAACATCAGCAGCATTTAGACATCCATTAGCGCACACCTTCTCGCTGACATGCAAACTTGTCTTTTTTGCTCAGCAAGATGGGTGTTGAAGCTTAAATGCAACAAAGAGGAAGATGTGTTGACAAATTAGACACACGAAGCAGAACAGAGGGGCCGTAGCATCCTATGTAGCTGAAAAAGAAATAGGAAACACTTTTCACATTTCCCCAATGTGGATGGGAAGGAATGACCAAAAAACACACAAAGATATGCAAAGTTCTTGTTTGTTTTTTTAACTAGTCGACACAAGGGGGTAATTTTTAGGGTTTAAAGGGAAAAAGTTCAAACAGGGGTGATCCTTCGTGTCCTTCAGGAGATCTTTATAAAATCCTGCTTGGAGATGCAGTCGAGAAAGCTTTAAAACCTCACCTATGTGTGGAACTTTTTCCAACTAGGAGCTAGGGTTTGACTCATAAAGATTTATAATGAATGTTACCTTAAGGCCGACTGAAAGGTAGAAAAATCGATACAAATATTTGTAGCTAACAGCCTAATTTGCAGAGCTACAACATGTAATAGTAATCAGTGGATGCTGATAATGACATCAGAAAAGGGTTGTGTTCCACAAACTAAAGGTACATTTACTTCATCTTGCTCAACTTTGTCGCCTTCACCTCTAGTCTTCCTCTCATCCGTTCACCTTTAGGGAACATTACTGGCTAGGGACCATCTTCCCCCTCCATTCCTCTCCTTTCCTCTCTCCATTCCTCTCACCCTCTTCGTCAAACTCAGAGGCATGAAACTGGAACCGCAGCCGATTCAGCAAGTCTCCTGATGTACACACACACATAAGTCTCCTCCTTTTGCCAAATTTAGCATTGACTAACTTCCACCTTGGTTTGTCCCTCATTATAACTCACTCCCCCTTCTTTTGTCCATCTTTTCCATCTTCCAGCTTAATGTGCCCTCCAATAATAAGTGCAATCCCCTCTTTTGGTCCACTTTTGTTTTTTAATTTCGTCTCTTCAAGCTTCAGGTCCCTCAACCTTCACTTTTCTTTTATTTACTTTTCTTTAAGTCTTTATAAAGAAGCAAGCTAAGTTTTTCCGTCAGTATGATTTTCTTATTGTTTATTGTAGTAGGTAATAGAACAAAAGATCAGGTTTGGGGATAGGGTTCAACATGACACCCATCCACTCTTTGCTGACTGCTTATTCTGGTGTAACAATTACAGAAGAAAAAACCCAGTCATCTTTCTCCCCACCAACAGTCTCCAACTCTCTTTTGGGTTCTGCAGGCTGGAAGGTACATGTAGACCTTCATGTTTCAACATGGAGGAGCAGCCTCTTGACTACAAATTTCTCACCCTATCTCCAAGGTTATTGTTTTAGTCACGATCAGTATCTTATGACAACGTTGAAGGTCTGAATATCGACTGACAGGAAAATCAAAGCACCAATTTTTGACTCTTTCTTCAACATGAAAGACTGGAGCAGTGCCTGCATTCATAAAGATGAATCGTGATTCCATTTATCTATCCCTGCCCCACTGTGAGCAAGATCATTTCAAAGCCTTTTGAAAAATACCTGGGCTCTTAAACTCTAGGATGGTTTAGATCAAAGCATGTTCATGTGTTAGAATGGTCCAGTCAAAGTCTGGTTGAGAATCTATTGTAAGATTTAACGCAAATGTCCATATGGAGCCTCCACCTTAGCTGACTGAACTTATGGTAACCTATTTTGCAAAGACAAATGAGCAAAAATATTTAACACTTGATAAATATCGGATAGGCGGATAAAAACATACCTGTAAATCTGTACAGTGTTGGATGTACACAAATACTGTACACATCATCATTTGAGAACATTTACAGTTTTACACCCTTTTAAAAACAATGAACCATTTTCTGTTGAGTTGTCACATAAAAGCCAAAATAGAACACATGGGAGATTTTTGCAGTAACATTATACAATGGGGAAAAACTTCAGGGTTACATTTACTTTCTTTTGCTAGGCACTGTTTATGCCTATTTGCAGTTTCCTGATACTATGTTCTAACATGAATCGCCAGATGGATTCCGTTCCGCAGAGCTCCACACACCCATCTGGGATTGCTTCTTTGGAGATGTATTTCAGAAGGAGAGGCCTTATCAAAAATCCTTGCATATGACTGGATAAACCACTTGTCTTACATCTTTACTGATGTGCTACTTCAACCACCCACATCTTAACCAACCTGTGATACTAACGAGAGCGATGCAGGGAAAACCAAAACAGAACAGCCGCTATCATGGATATAGCATGATGTCAGTAAATGACCAATGTCAGTGTTCTTTTAAAGAACTACTGTTTTTTGGCTCGTGAAGCCCACTGGATTATAAAATGCATTAAATATTATTCCCATATCACTCCTACCCATCCACGGACACACATACTACCTGAGTGGGAGAGCTATCTGTCTCTGCTGGGAGGACGGTTTTTAAGTACATTATCATGGACTTTTGATCACAACAAAATTATTTTTATGTAGTTTAAAGCCAGACTATAAGCACTGAGCTGTTCTCTCCTTTTTCTCCCATGGAAAGCAAGCCTGCTATGTGCATGCACAGAGAGATATAGAGAGAGAGACAGAGTGAGAGAGAGAGGGGCGAAACAGTTTAAAACACTGCAAACATCCAGCAAGATTTTAACTTTTGATATTTGATATGTGCAAATATCCCCTACTAAATCAGTAATCCCTTTAGGGTTCAGGCAGCGGGAAATCACAGACTGTCCGGCCGCAACACTGCAGTCTTCCCAGCCAGGCTTGCCTGTCAGCGGGTCTCTGCCGGTCCTAACAAGTCCAGCAGAATTAAAATTGGGTCATAATCCTGATGAACTGACTACACAGATGAAGTTTGGAGGTGTACTTTCTGGCCTAAAATCATCTTAAAACAACGTTTTGTGCTAAATTAAATTTATAAAATTGATACTTTTCAATTCAATTCAATTTTATTTATATAGCGCCAAATCATGAAACATGTCATCTCAAGGCACTTTACAAAGTCAAGTTCAATCATATTATACAGATTGGGTCAGATTATACAGATTGGTCAAAAATGTCCTATATAAGGAAACCAGTTGATTGCATCAAAGTCCCGACAAGCAGCATTCACTCCTGGGGAAGCGTAGAGCCACTGGAAGAGTCATCTGCATTGTACATGGCTTTGCTGCAATCCCTCATACTGAGCAAGCATGAAGCGACAGTGGGAAGAAAAACCACCCATTAACGGGAAGGAAAAACCTCCGGCAGAACCGGGGTTTGTAAACTTATCATCTCCATCACCCTTGAGGTGGAGAGTTTTTCTTACTGCATGCAACCCCTCAACAAGCCCCAAGAAAGCAGAGTAAAGTATCGGGTCGGACCAAAGCCCTGGGAAAGTAAAGCGTGGGTAAATGTGTATGATAGCACTACCTGTGATTTGCAAAGCCCCAGGCTTCTCTAAAAGCCTCAGGCTTTTGAGTGGCAATAGAAAAGGGGTTATTGTTACCGCTTGCTTCCTCACTGCGAGCTGCCGTTGTTGTCTGACTCCAAACAGTCGTTTCTCTGATACATCATATCTACAAAATTCCCGTCCAGCAATCTTGAATGGCTTGTCCATTTTATGTGATATGGAAATCCCTCCCAATGGCACCTAGTCCAGATGGGTGTGTGGAAAGTCAGGTTAACTATGTTCAGTATTTGATGCTCGAAATTAATAACAAATGCAACCATGGAATATTTCATCCTCCACTTTAGAGGATTTCTTAGCAGTTGTTCATGCTAGACTGAAAATAATCCTCCTTTTGGAATCCATGTTTGCAAAAATAAATTTCACTGGTTTGAAAAAGAATTTTGAATCATTAGGTAGGTATTGGATGGGATACTTAGTTTTCTGTTTTAAGAGAACAAACACTTTAGAGAATGTGTGTGTGTGTGTGTGTGTGTGTGTGTGTGTGTGTGTGTGTGTGTGTGTGTGTGTGTGTGTGTTAAACCAAAATTTGCCGTAAACAGGCCTGAGTAATAATGACTTCATTAATTACCACCGCATCAGCCACGTTCTTTCTACCATCCTTTTTGTTTACCGTTGTCTTTCCATATCTCTTTCCTTACTGCTCCTCCTTCACTATTCTGTGCTAATTGCTGCTCTTCCCACTAACTAATGAGGAAAAGTGGGAATAGTCATCTTGCCAGGACATTCAGGGAAAGGTGTCAGCCTCTTGTTCTGCCAAGAGGAAGAGAAATGTTTCCTCTTTTGGATTTTTGTTTGTTTTTTACTTCAAATAGAAGTAAAAAAACATTAAATCTACAACCCGAGGAAAGCCAAATTCCCACATGCCATAAACATGAAGCATAACAATCCAAGCCGTCACATTCCGTTGTGTGTGCCGGGTCAGCAGGGACAATGAGACATTTTTATGAATCCTACTTGAGGACAGTCTCATCTTTCCAGTTCAAGGATCCTCGCTGGCTCTGTCAGCACCAAATGATGGCACAGCTGCGCCTCACACACACACACACACACACACACACACACACACACATACACACACACACACACACACACACACAACTGTAATAACCTACGTGCAATATCAAATGTGCGATTCTATTTAATACATTGTGCAATAATCCTGAAAGAAGTGACTTCTGCTGCTATTACACCTGAATATATGTCAATACACATGTATATGTCACCGTGAATGTACATATGATATCTGCTGCCTTATTTCTATTTTGTATTTATTATTCTTATTTTCTTATCTACTTATTTTTGATCCACTGTATAAACGAGGACACACTGTATATACCTGATGCACCTTGTCCTACTTTTGGCACCTTCTTCAGATTACTGATTACTGAGCCGATTTGACATGTGAATTTCTCCAATGTGAGATCAATAAAGCCTATCTTATCTTATCTTACCTTATCTTATCTTACACACACATGAACACCTCAAAATACACAAATACCCAGTTGTGTTCATCTGAAGACATAGATATCCTCTCTCTGGAAGGGTGGGTGTGGTTGCAACCAAAATCTGCCCTTTGACTTTCAGCTACACGCAGAAATGCACACCTGGAGGCCATAGAGTGATCAGAGATATCCACTTTCATAAGCTTTGGTATCCATTAAAAAGGCTAAACTTCTCATGTCTTTCTCCAACGTTTTAGTCTTTTTCACCCTTTTTCACTCATTATTCATCCATTCACTCATCTTTTTCCCCACTTCCTCTTTATGGAAGCTCCCTGAAAAGCAGGCTAAACTCAACACCCAGGGATCAATTCTGAAAGTGGGAGGTTTTCTCAAAGACAAAGAAAATTACACTCAGTGCTTTTGGACCACACTGTTTGGTCTAGTTCATGAATTTGCTCTGAATTTGTCCTTTGGTTCCCTTTTCGTCTGCTGTCCTCACCTCTTTTATTCATAACCTACCCTGAAGGCACACCCGCACAAGTGTGTGCACACTTGAAGCAATGGATCAGCCATTTGAAAGAGGGTAAAAAAAGTGCACAAATGTCTGAATTAAGTAAGCGGCTTCCACTACAGCATTATTTGTCATTATGCTATTTGTTATACTGTTATGTGGTTAGGCATTTGAATAATTTGGTGGTTAGTAGTTACTAATTGGTTATTATATATTAGTTGTTATGTTGTTATTTAATTAGTTGATAGATTATTGCAATTTAGGTAGTTATTATTTGTTACACAGGTTTTAACTCAAATATTTTAGCTCATTATTTTAGTTTATTGTTTACTTTAGTGGATATGTATTTAACATTACTGTTGCTTGCTAGTGGTATGTATGTAGTTTATTAGTTGTTATCTGTCAGTAGTTTGTTTTTTGTTAGTTGGCCATTAAATGTTACCTGATAGTTGTTTGTTAGTTAAGCTATTATTTGTTATCTGATAGTTGTTTGCTGGTTTTTAGTTCTTATGTGTTAGTAGCTTATTTGTAGTAAGTTAGTCTAAACATATATAAGTTGACTGTGGGATAACTGTTTTCTGTTAGTTGGTTCTGGATTGATAGTTGTTTGTTAATTGTTATATTTTAGATGTTGGCAATTGTTTTTTAATTACATTTTAGTTGTTTCAAGATTCTTAGTTGGTTAGTTGTTTGTTGTTAAAATAATAGTTGTCTGGCTAGTTGTCTGGTTGTAAAGTATGAGTTTGTTAGTTGTTAGTTTGTTTTGTTGGCTGCTAATTGCTATGTTTCTGATAGTTGTTAGTTGGTATTTAGTTAATTTATATTTTGTTATGTAAAGTCACTTATAATGAGAAAGTCTAATATTCTAACGTATATTGGTGGATAAATGCATTAAATGAAATATGTTATATGCATTGCCTGGCCAAAAAGAAAGTCACCACCAGGATTTAACTAAGCATTATGTTTCAGCTGGCAACAAGTTATTTAGTCCCAACTAGTGCAATGAGTTGCTTCTCGTTTCTTAAACAACCATGTCAAATGATACACCCGTGGTCATGGAAAAGATGTCTGTATTTGACCCTTCTGTTTCAGAAGGGTCAAATCATTGGCATGCATCAAGCAGAGATTGCAGAAACTACCAAAATTGGGTTAAGAACTTAATATTTAAGACATTATTAAAAACTGGAAGGATAGTGGGGACCCATCGTCTTTGAAAAAAAAAAATCACTTAAACATTTGGTGAAATCAGATTGAAGAAAAACAACAGTAGAACTCCGTGCTATGTTTAATAGTGAAAGTAAGAGCATTTCCACAAGCACAATGCAAAGGGAACTCAATGGATTGGGACTGAACAGCTGTGTAGCCTAAAAAAAAACACTAATCTGTGAGGCTAACTGGGAAAAAAGGCTTCAATTTCCTAGGAAGCATACAGATTGGAACAATGGAAGAAGGTCATATGGTCTGATAAGTTCCAGATGGGCACATCAAGGTAAGAAGAGAGGCAGGTGAAGTGATGTACATCATGCATACAAGCCTGTGGGGGCAGTGCTGTGATTGCTGCAGTTGGTCAGGTTAAGGTTCAGTAACAGTATGTGCTTAAAGAATTTTTCAGCTGGCTACCTGAATATACTGAATGACCAGGTTTGACAGTGGGGACAGTGCAATTTAATAAAACACATCACATGACAATTCCTGATTTAAAAAAAGCCAGAATTAGCCAAAGACTATTTTTCATCTGTAGTCTCATGGTCATCATGTTGAAAAAAAAACAATAAAGTACAGGAATATAAGTAGAACACTGACACACAGTTAGTAAGGACATGAGATTGCACTAGACAGATCCTGACACAAAGACAACAAAACACTGCTGCTAAGAAAACGAGGACAATACAACGCACCACAATACAGTACAAATATACAAATACAGCACAACCAATGTAGTTTTGGTGTTGACAAATGTATATATATCTACAAGTGATTTTTCCCCCCAAGTGTTTAATGAATGCCTTATAAATTAATATTTGTCTGATTTCATCTGGTAATGAGTTCCATTCCCTGGAACCTCTCACAGACCAGGCCGACTGAAAAAGGTGTTCTTCCTCGGAGGAATAACAGTCTCCTCTTACAGATGGTCTAGTCACACGTTCACTGTTGTTTATCTGACTGATGAACCATGAGAGAGCGGCTAGGGCTAAACTATGAGTTACTTTCAAATTTGTACAAGTCAGTCCAATTAAAAAAAAAACATCAATGGATTTTTCCCCCTGTTGGCACGGGCATATTCTAAGATGACAATGCCAGGATTGATCGGGCTCAAATTGTGAAAGAGTGGTTCAGGAGCATAAAAGATCATTATCACAAATGGATTGGCCACCACAGAGTTAAGACCTGAACATCATCGAAAATCTTTGGGATGTGCTGGAGAAGGCTTTGTGCAGCGGACAGACTGTACCATCATCAGTGCAAGAACTTTGTGAAAAATTAATGCAACATTGGGTGGAAATAAATCTTGTGACATTGCAGAAACCTATTGAAACAATGCCACAGCAAATGTGTGCCGTAATAAAAGCTAAAGACGGTCCCACGAAATATTAAAGTGTGTAAACTTTTTTTTTGGCCAGGCACTGTATAAAACCTATAGCAGAAAGAAATAGCAAAAAATATACAGTAAGTCAAGCCAATTTGGAAATAATGTTTGAATGATGGATTTCCCTTTGGATCAGACAAGTAAGGTACATTTCAACTGCAAATCAGAACTTCAGAAAAATAAAGTAATTAAAGTTGGTTGCGGTTTGTCCCAAGGTTTTGAGCTGATTGTGATTTAGCACAAAAAAGCAATGCTTTTTATAAGTCCTATTTTAGCAGTGACTACTTTCCATAAAACTGATGCCTGGGGAGTGGTGGTGTAGTGGTTAGAGCATTGTGCTTGTGTCATGGAGGTTCTGGGTTCAACTCCCACAGACTGCCACTCTGGGTCCCTGAGCAAGACCCCTTAACCCCTGATTGCTCCCTGGGTGCTGCAAAGTGGCAGTTCACTACTCCCCAAGGGGATGAGTTAAATGCATAGAACAAATTTTATTGGAATGTATGTTGCAGTGACAATAAAGACTAGAACTGCAAGCAGTTATTAATAGGTTCCAAGCCCACCCACGCCCCGCCCCTTTGAACATGCTCCTGGACTTCAGTTTAGCATTTAACAACCTCATCCCACAGCATCTGGTGGAAAAACTGAAACATCTGGGCTTCAGCATAACCCCTTCGCAACTGGCTGCTAGACTTCCTCACCTCCTGACCTCAGTCGGTCCGGGTAGGGCAGAACACCTCTGATGTCATCACCCTCAGCACGGGCTCCCCTTAGGGCTGCATCCTGAGCCCCCTGCTGTTCACTCTGATGACACACAACTGCGTCCCCAGGTTCACCACCAATCACATTGTGAAGTTTGCAGATGACACAACGGTGGTGGTCCTGATCAGAGACGACAACGACTGGGACTACAAAGAGGAGGTGGAGCAGCTGGTGGGCCGGTGCAGAGACAACAGCCTGATCCTGAACTTGGAGAAGACGAAGGAGATCATCGTCGACTTCAGGAAGAACCGGCCTTGCCACGCTCCACTACTCATCAACAGCTCAGCTGTGGAGGTGGTCAACAGCACCAAATTCCTCAGGGTGCTCATCACAGACAACCTCACCGGGTCTGTGAACACCACATCACTGGTGAAGAGGGCACAGAAGCGCTTGTACTTCCTGTGGAGGATGAGGAGAGCCCACCTGTCCCCGCCCATTCTCACGCGACCTTCTACAGAAGCACCATAGAGAGCATTGTGACTAGCTGTCTCTCTGTATGGTGTGGAGGCTGCAGCGCCTCCCACTGGAAGAATGTGAGGAGAGTGGTGAGGACAGCAGAAGGGATCATCGGGGCTCCTCTCCCCTCCATTAAGGACATTTCATCCCAGCGCTGCATGTCCCCAGCCCATAACATCATCAGAGACCGTTCACCCTCCCCCCACCCATCTTTGTACAAACCCTTCAGGTTTGGACAAAAATAAGATACGCTTTTTTTGATATTTAATAATTTCATTTTTAAACACAAAACACACAAAAATTGTCTTAAAAATAAGACTACACAACATACACTAAACTTCAAACATATACAATTTACCAACTTGCAGTTTTAATAGTGGCATAGCAATGTCATAATTGTTGCCATAAGGCATGGAGATTTGAAATTTTTTTACACTGTTATGCTGATTTGGCAAAATTATTAGACAACATGGGATTCATTTCCACTGTTATGCTGATTACACTCAGCTTTATTTATCCATAAATCTTAATGAATCCAATCAATTACTTCAACTGCAGTCATGTCTTGATAACATCAAAACCTGGATGACTTTAAATTTTCTGCATTTAAATTCTGACAAGACAGAAGTTATAATCTTTAAACCAGAGTTCTCAAAAGATAAACTTCTTAATCAATCACTTAATCTGGATGGCATTAACTTGGCCTCTGGTAATAAAGTAAAATATCTTGGTGTTATTTTTGACCAAGACATGTAAATGCAATATTAAACAGGTTTCCAGAGTTTCCTTTTTTCACCTTGGGAATATCGCCAAAATTACAAATATTCTGTGCAGGAGCGATGCTGAAAAACTAGTCCATGTATTTGTTACTTCAAGGCTAGACTATTGTAATTTTTTCCTATCAGGAAGTCCACAAAATGCAGTTCAAAGTCTTCAGCTGATCCAAAATGCTGCAGCAAAAGTTCTGATCAAAATAAACAAGAGGGATCATATTTATCCTATTTTAACTTCCCTTAATTAGCTTCCTGTTAAATCAAGAACAGAATTTAAACTTCTTCTTCTAACATATAAAGCCCTTAACAATCAAGCTCCATCATATATCAGAGCTCTGATTACATTGTATGTTCCTAACAGAGCACTTTGCTCTCGACTTCAGGTCTGCTGGTGGTTCCTAGAGTCTCTAAAAGTAGAATGGGAGGAAGATCCTTTAGCTATTAGGCTCCTCTCCTGTGGAACCAACTCCTAGTTTTGGTCCGTGAGGCAAACACCCTGTCTACTTTCAAGACTAGACTTAAAACCTTCCCTTTTGACAAAGCTTATAATTAGAGTGGCTTATATTACACTGAGCTACCTATTAACTTATGCTGCTTAGGCTACTGGAGGACATCAGGGACTATATTTCTCACTCTTCTGAGTTCAACTGTTCTCCAGTGTACTGTTCTGCAGTTCTGCATTTCAGCTTTTAACTTTTTGTTATATATATATATATATATATATATATATATATATATATATATATATATAGCTGCCAGAAGGGAGAGGGGAAAATGGCAGCACCCAGCCCCTTTTGAATGAAGGGTCTTTCTGTGTGTGTAAAAATCCATCTATAATTAAATGCTGCCATCTAGAGGAATCTTTAAATTAATTCCCTACATGCCCACATTTTCATACATGTTATTTCACATAAGAAAAAAATATTAAAATTTAACGGTTTGCTCTAAAATTCTGAAAATATTCATGAATGTCCAAGAGTGCTTTATCTACTTACGTGATTTTTTTAAATTTCCATTGAAAAAAGCATTTGAGAGAAAAGAAATATTAAACTTTATAGTCTTGCACATTTAAATTTCAATTTCTTATAAATAAGTCAAAATAGCCTGGATTTTTACCAATCTGAAATCTAAGTTTAGTCTGCATGTGCTTTACATATATAGGGCATTGTTTTGGGGATTGAACAATATTTGTGGAAAATACATTGATTTCTCCATCTTCCAAACTTTTGAAAAATCAGAGTGTGCAACTTTCAAAAACCTCGATACATGCAACGCGAGAATTGTTACACCTTATTCAAGGAATACATCCTGAAAATTCAAGATCGTTACACCACAAAATTTATTTATGCAAATTTTTTGAAGTTTTCAAGGTTTTTTTCACACTTTTGGAAATAGGCCCCACCCACTTGTTTCAATCATTACTATATTTAATACTTTAGTTCGAAGGGGATGAAGAAGGTTTTGTAAAAATCCGATCAGCCATTCTTGCGTAGTAGATTTCTTGACATCACAGCGCCCCCTAGTGATGGACGATCCTCAAACGCGGGACACATGTGCAAAATCTTATTTGGAGTATGGGCTATGAAGTACATGTTAAAATCTGTTATGGTTTTAGAATAATCAGCAATTACATTTAGAGCTAGCTAGCTAACAATCTTTTATTTTAGCATTTTTCGAAAAAGGCAAAATTCAAAAGTCCACCGCATTAACTTTTTTTATTTGTCCATGACACGATTATATATAAAGTTTTGCACAGATTGCACAAAAAATGTAGGAGGAGTTTAACAAGAAAGGTTTAACCATTGTAGCCATGTAGCGCGAAAAGTAGCTGGGAAACGAAAGGTGTGCCAACTCCCTTTTTGATGCAGAATCATCCAATACACAAAGTGATATGAAGTATTTGACCAGTAGTTTGGTGGTTACAGGCCGAAATGCATTGTCCAATGTTATAGCGCCCCCTAGTTAAAACTAGGGCCGTTCACCTCTGCTGCGGGCTTGGAACCCTAATAATAAATAATTTAAAAACACACGAAAAACAATAGGGTTCTCTGCACACAGGGTTCTCTGCACTGCAGGCTTGGAACCCTAATAATTTAAAAACACACGAAAAAAATAGGGTTCTCTGCACATAGTGCATAGCCATTCGCCTGGAACCCTAATTATTATCATCCAGTGCAAATTAAAGCCAGACAGGAGACCTAAGCCACCCCTAAAACTGTTTCTTCAAAAAAAATTTAATTTCTAAAAGAGCCTGATAGAAAAAAAACTTAGTTCAACACTTATTTTTCAGTAAACACCAGCTTATATTTCACATCAACACCCTCTTGACTCTGCTGTTAGTCAATAAAATAAAGAAAGAATGCTCACTGAGTAAGTCTTCTTCCCTCTGTTTCCTCTCAGCCTCTGGCTGACACAGAGCGGTATGCAGCAGATAATGCCACCTGCCAGTTTCTGTAACTATAATTATAGCTATCTGCTCCGTGTGTGTGTGTGTGTTTAAGTGTAAGTATTCCAGCTGAGAAGACGAAGAGATCATCTTTGTCACCAAACCTGATTGGAGTAAAGAGGGTGCACCAGCATATGAAGGCTCGTGCTTGCATAGGCGTGCAGTGTTTCCCTTTTCCCTGCCCCAGCTGTCTCCTTAGCTTTAACAATAGGGCTGCTAACAAAGACATGGCCTTCAGCCTCCATCATGTGATATTAGTGGTCTGCAGCCTCTCGGTCAGATGACCCGGGCTATTGTCCTCTATGGGTGACACACATAAACGCACACAGAAGGAAGCAAAGACTGCAAATCTAAAGAGATGCAGCACTCGTTTCAGCAGGGTCCCACAGAGAGACACGGAGATGCTCAAAGTTGGGAACCCCTTGGTGATGAGATAGTGAGGACAGACAGAGACGCAATCTGAGGACGCAGACCCTTCCTTCAGTCACATGCAATCTGAACAAAGAAACTTTAGTGTGACTGTTCTGGTGATAGTGAGATCAGTTGGGTGACTGACAACACATCAGATGAGAAAGGAAACGTATTGCTCATGTCCTGGAAGAGCCATTAGTCTTCTTCCAAGAGAAATGTTTAAAAATCTACTTAAACCACTGCTATTTCATCCCACTGTATCTGTCCAGCCAAAACCTGGTTGTTGTACAGGCTTTTTTCCTAATTAACTTTGAAATGTCCATCTGTTGCAAATATGGACGACAAATGCAAGATGGTTGTAAACCTGTTATTTCTAATTGATATGTATTGGGTAGAAGGAAGGAAGGAAGGAAGGATAGAAAGAAAGAAAGAAAGAAAGAAAGAAAGAAAGAAAGAAAGAAAGAAAGAAAGAAAGAAAGAAAGAAAGAAAGAAAGAAAGGACTGGCTGTAGGGACAGCAGGCAGGAAGGGAAGGCAGATAATACAATGGTGAACGTATTTACTCTTGCCTTTTTTTGTCTTTATTCTTACCTGGAAATACTTCCATGTTCCATACTACGTTCCATCTGTTGCAGACTCTATAGGTACCCTGTATATATTGTGTTTGGACACTAAATCATCTACACTAGTTCCAGTGTTCTTCATAAAGACCAGAATTAATCATATTTAGAAGCCTTTAACCACCAACTTGTAAAAATATTGATAAAAAAAAGAGATTCTTAGGAATTTTAGGGGAATGGTGGTAAGGTGTTTTCAACCACACATGCACAATGTAATCAAAAGAAAAACGAAAAAACTTGGTTTGTATTCATTTGATGCTTTAACACTACAAATTTTAGCTAGGAAAAGTACACTGGTGTTGCCCAGTTGTTCAGATTTGATGGCAGTGAGAGCAGAAGAGAGATAGAGAAAGGAAAAAGGAAACAGATGCTTGTGTGTTGGCGCAGAAATGACACATCCATTTAGTCACAAACAAACACACACACGCACTCATACACAGATCCAGCATTTGACAGTCTATGTAATAAGCGCACATGAAAGAGTTCCAGTATTGTCTCCATGATGAAGAAATACCCAGTTGACCAACAGCAGAGCAGACCTCAAGGCTGCAGAGCCAATGAATGGGTAAAGAGGTGAACAAAAATAGTTTCCAGTGCGTTATCAAAGATTTAAAGAGAGCACCAAAGAGAAGTAAAGATGTTAGAAATGGACAAGCAAGGTAAAGCCTGTGATCAGGAAATGCATCTTTTTTCAATGAGGAAGCAGAAAAATAGTGAGCATAACGAGAAAATTAATCAAGTTGGAGGAGTTAAGAGATTTAAGGTGGATAAGAAAGCAGTAACTTGGATCAAACATACATTATGAGATTATGTTATACAGGGTTCCAACAAGTATTTCATATCAGGGGCCTCATGTATGAAAGAGTGTGCAACTTTCATACTAAATTTTGGCAATAGGTAGAAATCCTGAAACTTGCATGTGTACCTAGGGCCGCCCTGTCCTAGCCCCTCAATACATATGCAAATCAGTATAAATACCTGGAAGGCACGCACCACGTGTCCAAATAACCATGGCAATGGAACTGTCAGACAGTCACAAAGACACCTCAATGGATATTTGTAATGAGTGACTGCCAACAGAAAACAGCTTCTTGAGTGACATCAGCAACCCATTAAAGAAGCTGGTTAAAAATATAAAGTTTGTATTTGTATAAATATAAAGTAACTGTACAAATTGTGTTCTACAATGTCTATTAAATTCAGAAATTGCGGGCTGGCTACTGCATTAAGATGATCATTCTAATGTACACCAACTTATTGTAATGATGTGAATATGCCTCCCATACTTCAATTAAGAAGTTTCTCCTCCCACACACTTTGTGAAGTGCTTTAAATCTTTAACACAAGTATGGAAGTTATATTAAAACATTACCAAGACAGCCATCGCCAATGGAGCTTGCTCTTATTTGGTTCCAGACATGTAAGTTCTCACTTTGGTGGTGAAATGCATTTTACTGGTAAAGTGTGGACTTTCATGTATAGTAAGGACATTCCTCTGATCGTCCCTCCTTTTTTGGGGGGCGGAGTTCTAGGGGTTAGGTTTAGGACTAAGATGTGAATTAGATTTAGGGTTAGGTATGTACTGGTAATGGTTAGGTTTATAGTTAGGTTCATGATTAGACCATAGAAAGGTTTAAAAAGGAATGGAAGTCAAGGTAAGGTCCTCACTTTGTACGTAAAACACAGATGTGTGTGTGTTCTTGTACTTGCAGCTGAGTGAGAACATTTTTGCTCAATTTATTGATAAAGTAGATAGTGTGTGTGTGTGTGTGTGTGTGTGTGTGTGTGTGTGTGTGTGTGTGTGTGTGTGTGTGTGTGTATGTGTGTGTATGTGAAGACAGCGTAATTGAGCCTTCCCTCATCCAATATTTACCCAGCAAAGCGAAGCATTCATGCAAAATAGGTTTACTGGAAACAAAATGTCTTTCTTCCTCCTTATCTTTCTTTTTGTTCCCCACTTTTCCTATTCCTCCCTCCTTTCTCTCTCATGGCAAACTCCTGGCCAGTAGTTAATTGCAAGCGCACACACATACACAAAACACACAATTTAGATCTCGTCATTGGACTGATTTACAACGATTGAATAATTCTGGGTAACTGGAATCCAAGTGTACGTCCATGTGAGTCTGTGCACCCTCTTTTGGTCAAGCCAACACCCAACCTGGAAATTCAATATCCTGCTTGCTTGACCTATATCCTTCCAGCTTGTGTTTCCCTACATCTCTGTGCGAGTGAGCATTGTCCTCTTGGTCTTCTTGCTTCAGCACTTTGAAACATGTCACTGTGAAAGGTTTGGCAAACATGATCAGATGAAGCTGCGATTAAAAGACACAGAGGATGATGCTGCAGAGTCCCTCGTTTTCTAAATGTCAAACTGTATTAAAAACTAACAAAACAAAGAAAGAAAACAATCTAAAAAATACCTGTAATGAGATGAAAGAAAACAAAAGACTTGATTTGTCCTGTTTTAAGATCTGGATAGCTACAGAATGAGAGGGGGTTTGCCAGGGGAAAGGTTTTCTCAAAGGCACATTCATCTTCAAGATCAAGCTCAGGTTTCAACTTTTATTTGTCCCAGAGGGCAGTTTCACGGCAACCATTAAATAGCATCTTTCTTGACTTTGGGGCTTTTTCAGTGTGGTCATGCCTTTTAAAGATTACAGGAATATTTTTAAGGCACCGTCTGAGACTTAATAGTCAAAAATGTATTTAATTTTCAAATTTTATATTATTAAAAGGAAGGATTTGGTGCACTGGATGTGAACTCATTCCCCTGTTATTTAGCAAAAGAGCTTTCCTCCTTATTAGTGAGGAAAGTCCATTTCAAGGAGTAATAAGCAAAATGTCATTATTTTATATAGAACTAAAAAAGAGTTAGCGAGCCAATGGGTGAAAAGGCGAAATGGGTGTCATGTGCTGGAGTGTGGTTGATAAAGACATGGCTTGATACATGTCTTGTTTTAGTCTGAAGACACTGCTCAAGCTCCAGCTAGTGGTGAAAAATCGCTTATTGCTCCTTTACGGAAAGTGGAGACATGCACAATAGTGAGGAGCTACAACAGCTCCAATATGTGTTGGTTTATGGTTTCCATAAGATTCTTGCTTTCGATGATTGAGTACTTCATGGGTCTAGGATTGTTATCAGTGTTTCAGGAAAATTCCTTTACAGTTGGTCCAGAAGCAGGTGAAAAAACTTGAAACAATGCCAAAAGAAGAAAACAAACTTTGCCTGCAATATTTAAGTTTACAAAAATTATTTTTACTCAAACTGGGAAGAAAATAATACTAACCAAACCGCTGTGAATTTTAACACATAAAATTGCTTAAATAAAGTCTGATGAACAAAATAACTAACTTAAGTTCTTTAACTTTAAAGTGCAACATTTCAAATTAATATTTACATTTCAAATATTTACTTATTAATATTAATCATAAATAATGTTTGCCTTATTTTACAAATATATAAATACTTTTAATCTATTATTTTACTAAATCTAAATTGTTTACTGTTTAATTAATCGTTTATCTGTTAACTTCTGTCAGTTAAAAGTCTCACTAAGGTAATTATTCCAACCATGATAATCACACATTATTATTAGGGCTGTCAAAATAACGCGTTAATTTCGATTAATTAATTTAAAAAAAATTAACGGATTAAAAAATTAACGCAAATTAATCGTATAGGGTAGTTCACTGCTATTGTTTTCATCCGGGTTTTTTCGCGCCTGCGCGCCGGACTGGAAGGCAGAAGGCGAGCACAGCGGCAGATGCCAACAGAGCAAACAACGAGTTCTCTACGTATTTTTCTTTAGTTAACATATCACAAGATCGTTTTAAGAGTAAGTTGATGGTTGATGGTATCAGATTGCCAGATACAGTCCAGATAGCGAGTCTGTGAATGCTGGCCAAACGATTTAGTCCGGTCCGGTGGCCAAATGCATTATCATTATTCAACAGCTGTATCTCCTCTCTGCATCGACCGATCTGCACTAGATTTTTTGTGAATCGTGGGCGAGCGCTGCTTAACGTGTTCGTGTGTATCGCCCGGTGGACGGGTGGAGAAAATGCGTGACAGCTTCTGCGGTGGCTGGCGGCCGGCGGTGCGCGAAGGCGCTTGGCTGCAGGGCCGATCGACGCCGCTTGCGGCTTTAATTATTTAAGCAGAACAATGACCAGTGCAAAATTAAGTTGTATTTACCGGAGATGAAGTGTAGACTGCAAATTCTGTTGGGGTATGATGGCTCCCACAGTCCATTGGGATTTGTCTGCCTGGGTCCTTTTTCACTGAAAATATCCATTTCTTTCTTCTTCCTTCGGTAAACAACAGAAACGTACATCCAACGATTTGGAATGCCTCTGTGTGGCATAAACTAAAAGCACGCTCTAATTCACCCGTTTTGTCACAGTGTTTGGCGAGAACAGTCCTGCTTTTTCCTACCGGCGTAACCCGGAAGTAGCGCGTGCGTCACTTTACTGTTGTAAAGTGTTGATATGGAGGGGAGTGTTCATTTATTTTCATTGTCTCCCCTACATTACTGTGTGCCACATATGCCACAGCGACACATGTTAAAACATCTGAAGGCATGAAATGTGAATGAGTTTTTGAACTTTAATTTATCTAATGCTGATTATTCATTGAATCATTTGAATTTAAATATTTAAATTACTTTCACAGCAAAAATTATATGCGATTAATTTAGATTAATTAATTACAGAGTATGTAATTAATTAGATTAATTTTTTTAATCGATTGACAGCCCTAATTATTATACTAAACATTGACAAGCTTTCATTACTGCAATAGTGAAGTTTTGAGATAGCTGACAGCATATAACTAATCTGATGGCTAAGCTAACGCACAAGGTAAGTGATCCAGCAGTGCAGTCTCAGAAAATAAAGTCTATTCTTTACCAGCTGCCTCTCTGCACGTCTCTAGATGAATTCAGTTCTGCACAGGCTTTTCATATGAGCAAATCACTGTTCAAAAGTGACACCAAACGCTGATTGTTTTGCCTCTACCTTATCTGGCACTGATGTCATTCTCCGTCCCTTTTTGTGGTCCATGTAGCAACCACTGTTCTGTCCTATATTTTTCTGATTGTCCATCATACACAGCAAATGCATTTGTTTTCTCTATATCTTCTCCTTTTCCTATTTTATTCTTATTTGACTTCACAAATATGTATATTTATAAAGTCCTGCCTCCTCAAACTCCCCGATCTGGTAGAATTTCAAACAGCTCAGCTGATGTACAAAGCTAGAAATAAACAACTACCGGACAATATTCAAAAGCTGTTCACTGATAGAGAGGGGGGATATGACTTCAGGGAAAATCTTAACTTCAGAATCTTGAGGGTTCGAACCACCATGAAGAGAAAGTGCCTTTCAGTCTGTGGTGTAAAGGTCTGGAATAAACTCCAGAAAGAGCTGAAGCAATGTCCATCCACGAGCCTGTTTAAAAAAAGGCTTAAACTGATGTTTTTCAACAGGTATTGTAATGAGGAGAGATGAATGATATATCTGAGCACTGTGTATGTGTGTGTATGTTGATATGCACGTGTGCATTTATGTGTATGTATGTAGATGCATATATTCATATGTGTATAAATATAATTGTTTATATTTTTTGTGAATTTTGGATTAAATACATTGTTGGTTAATAGGAAGGTACTTTAAGTGAAATTAGAGGGAGTAGGGGTATGAAAAATAAGTTTTACTTCTTCATACCCCTTTTCAGATAACTTTCTTTAATCACTAATCAATGTCAGAAATCAGGGTAAATATACCTGATATATTTTATGTAGAGGAAAATTTTGTTTATCTCATCTCTATTTATGTTCAAATTATTTAATTGAACTGGAACAGAAAATTTAATTTAATGTTTATAAATTACTTTTTATGTAGTCCTTGGTTGAAGAATTTCTTAAATTGATTTTTTTTTTATTGTTATGTGGTAATTTCTGAAATTGATTTATTTAATATTTGTTAAATGTGTGTTAAATTTGTTAATTGTCTGAAATAAATTCATTCATTCATTCATTCATTCAAATATGTCCTGCAACAGATTTAATAGGTAATGAGCATGATGCCATTTTTAACCCATAGACAATCCCCTATGGGCCCCTTTTCATCCATATGTAAATGCTGATTAGACCTTTGTGATAGCTGAAACATACTGTATAACAGTAAAACAGAGATTTTACATGAGCAGAAACAAAGCTATAGTTTTTAATGAGCTGAGATTTCAACAATATTTTCCACCGTAGCACTTTCAAAGACGAAGTTTGTATTCCTGTTTATGTACAAGCTAGTGCTGACATTGCAGCACAGCTAGGTGCTAAAGGACATTAGAAATGCAGCTATTTAAAACATCCAAAAGCCATTCATTTAACATTTTTGACACTGATGTGTTTATTGTGCTGTATAATGACCCCTATTGTTGTTAGTGTATGCAACAACAACAGCCATTGGTTTAGCTATACCACACACACATTTTTCTTCAGCAGTAAGCTGTGTGCTGTCAATGTTCAGAAGTTGGAGGGATGGGTTGAGTAGCAGGTTGGACGATGTGGGTAATGTCAATTAAAGTTCTGACAAACTTGTGTACCCCATTTTAAAAGGAGAAATAAAGAGGCTTTCCTATGGTCTGAGATTTATTACCAAGAACCATTATTAGAAGAAAGAATGTTTACTAAAAATGTATTTCCTTTCTGTGTAGTTTAACATGGTATACTGTACATTACTATGACCTAAAATGTGCTCAGAAGAATATCGGTGATTTATTCAGTGAAATATTAGTTCAGAATTTACTCACAGTCCCCTTTAAAAAAGGGATGTAGAAAGCTACATACATGCCTCAGTGCTCTGTGGAGTGGGTCTTTGGTTCCTCACAATTACTCCTGCACATTTTTCTTATGGATAAACCTCTCACAAACTCTCTACAGGAATTTACAGATTCACTTCTATAAAGAAAACCCCTATCATTCGCTTTAGCTGTCACTTTATACATTTTGTATTAAATAATATTGTACATTCTTCAGTGATGGTATCAAGGCATTGGTTGTTTGTACCTATAATACTTTTTCGGTTGGTTTTGCTGTTCTTTTTATATCTCTTTGCAGGTGTAAAAGCAGACTCAGAGGATGTTATATTGCTCTCTTCCATTCCTCTCCTATTTTATTTCACCTGTTCTCCCTTTTAGCATTTTGTCTCATCTGTTTCTCTCCTTTATTTCCACTTCTACCTTCCCGTTTCTGTGTCCATTGAACACGAAATACGCCTAAAATCTAACAAAGCTTCTTGCATATAGAAATCAATTGAAGCACTATGACGAAAGCACTAAGGCTCCACTTGTGAAAGCATAATAAAATGCACTATCAGTGAATGATTCATAACTGGAGGTGTTTGGCTTTGTTATACCATCCTTATGCTGTCATGTACTAATACAGGGAGAGATTGCTAGCTATGCTCCAATCGATAATACAGATTTAATCATATAATCCCAAAACATATAAATTTCTCTACTTTAATAGAAATTGTTTCTAGATATATTTTAAAAGCTCTTTAAGAAGTGAAACATACATGAACATATTTTTTTTAAGAAAATTGTTTCTTGCATCAGGATGTAAATGCTTAAGATAAATAATAAGCAACATGGCTCTGTAATATTGAACACCAATGAAAACAATGGAACAATTATGGATTTTTCCATGGAAAAACAATCCAAAACGTCTAGATTATCAATAGAGAGCAACTGAAAACGGCCCTCATAGAACTGAGAAAGTGTCTGCTGTGACAGGCTTATTAAGATTGTTACGTTTTTCCAGCAAACACTTCCAAAACCCTCATATGTTGCAACATGTCACTGTTAAAAATACAAGGAAAACCTCAAGCCAACATTGTAGATATCACCTTAAAGTTGCATCCAGAGCACGTGTGTTGTGTGTTTGTAAACGAGTGTCTGCAGTAAGACAATGACAGAGAGCCTCATTGAAATAACAGCGGTCTCGGGAGGGCAGCTAAAAAGAAAGGAAGGGTAGGTTGGGGTAGAGGGAGTATATGAGAGTCAGGGGAATCATTTAACCGATGTGTGCGTGTGCGTGGAGTGATTCATCCGTTCTGGTGGCGGCTAACCTTGGCACGTCCTGCCACGCGTGACGGGGTTACACTCTTTTGTCCTCTA
This sequence comes from Fundulus heteroclitus, assembly GCF_011125445.2. Taxonomy (NCBI): domain Eukaryota; kingdom Metazoa; phylum Chordata; class Actinopteri; order Cyprinodontiformes; family Fundulidae; genus Fundulus; species Fundulus heteroclitus. The sequence goes on from NC_046384.1 coordinate 27,472,178, forward strand.
CATGTGTGTGTCTGAGTTTGTCGGGGTGTTTAGGTCGTATTTAGTCTTGAAGAGTCAGCAGTGTGCGTTTGTGTATGTCCATGTGTTTGTGCCTGAGAGAAAGGGGAAAAAGGAATGAATGATGGGTATGTGCTGCTCTCCTTTAAAACACCGGGTTAAAACACACAAACAGTCATTGAGAGATACCAGACAGATGTTCACCTGCCATAGCTGCTAACTGTGTGCTTCATCTGCTGTCACTTGTCATTGTGTGTGAACTTGTGTGTGTGCATAAGGAACTCTGATAGCACCCACACAAACAGCCTGACGCTGGACAAAAATATATGCATTTAAGGGAAGTTTTGAAAAATAACTTGGTTTCAGGAATTGTAATATAAAGACACCTGAAGCAAACACAAACATCTATCCTGGACTGTTTCACTAAAAGCTGTCACTATTTCTAACACTTATGTGTTTCATTTAGTATCCCTTTAGTATTTAGTGAATTTGCTTGGATTTTGTTATTACCATTACTGTTTGTTTTTCAGTTTAAGCTATGCAGAATACATGTCACCTTATATGTGGAAAACTTTCTAAAAGGAAACATCATGGCTTAATTTTTTCCTTACAAAAATCTGCCAAATAGCAGGATTTAGTTAAGCCTTCTAATAACAAGTGATAATAAGTAACATGTTTCTGGGTTTGCTGCTTACCTGTGTATTTGCACATTCCTGTATTTTCTGTCAGGTTCCTGATCGATTTTTGGAGGTGGCCCAGGTGACTCTTCGTGAGTTCTTCAACGCCATTGTGGCTGGAAAGGACGCGGATCCATCGTGGAAGAAGGCTATCTACAAAGTGATCTGCAAACTGGACAGCGACGTTCCAGAAGTCTTCAAATCTCCCAATTGTCTCCAAGAACTCCTCCATGACTGACTAGGACATAGGAGTAACCCAGGCAGGAGGAACAAACCTCCAGGGACTGTCGGAAGACTATAAAACCAATCCTCCTTAGTGATATTTGTTGTAGTGGTTCTACTCAGACAAAGTTTTATCAGCCCTTCTTTTAAAGAGAACACTGCCCTTAACAAGATTTTATATGAGAGTTGCTCGTCTTATATAATGTAAAAGGGCTCAAGCTCAATTTTAGATATTTATGTCTGGACTTTTAGAAATTAAAAGCAAAAAAGATGAGCAACTGATCCTCCTTGCACTTAAAGAAAAAGTTTTCTCCTCCACCTTCTTCAAACGTTCTCTTCATCCTTGTCAAGGGAACAAAAAATTTAAATTATGCTGGAGCAGACTAATAACAAAGATGATAATATATTTAAAAAAAAACTTCGTATTATGGATGTTTTTAAGTTACAATGACAATTTTGAAAGAAAAAAAAGATGTTTCTCCTGTTTTGCATAAGTTCCTATTATTTTCTCTCATGAACCCATCAGTCATGCACACACATAAGAAAGCACAGTAGCATCCCTCTTGCTTACCTGAACACAAAAAGACTGATGAAAATTAGAAAAGTTGCTGTTTATTCTGTCTGTTTTACCTCGTCTTTTCACTTCAGCCTTTTAACTGTACTAACACTGTATGTTTGGAATGCTCCATCATTCCCTCACTGCCCCTGTAAAGCATCAGAGGGAGATCACATTAACATCCAGCACCTTGAAAAAGTATTTCTACCCAAATTTGTTGCACTGGATTTTATTTAGGGGTATTAAAGTAAAAGGTGGCTGGGTACAACTGCATTCTACCCTTTTCACATTTCATTGGAATGACTTTGTTCTTTTACGTTTATGTGCCAGTTTGTGTTGGTCTAGCTAAAAACATAAATAAAATACAGTTTTTGATGTTAAACCATGACCAAATAATCAAGGAGTATGAATACTTTTTCAAGGCACTTTACCTATCTCAAATGTTTTTTAGAGACATTAGTAAAAATAATTACTTCTTGAATTTAAGTTGTGGGTTTGATTGCCTCATTCTAATTCTAAACCATTTCTAAATGTGGATGCTGTATTGGTTAGCCTATATAAATGAGACAAGAGAAAGCCAGCATGTTTTTTGTCCAATATTGAGTGTCATTAAAACAAATCCTGAAGATGAAGTGTGAAAATTTACTTTACCAATAGATCATTCACATTTGCAAATCAACATTAAATACATTTTTAAATCAACAGGCACATCTGTCCCGGCACTCACATCCATAACTGAATCTGTTATAATTCAGTTAAATTAAATTTTACTTGTAGAGCACCAATTTGCAACATGTGCCATCTCAAGTCAAATGCAATCAAATCATACAGGCAGATTGGTTAAAAAGTTTCCTACCTAAGGAAACCCAGGAGATTGCATTGAGTCTTGACAAGCAGCATTTTCTCCTCCAGAAAGACCATAGAGCCACAGTGGACAGTCATTTGCATTGTCAATGGCTTTGCATTAATCCCTCATTCTGAGCATGCATGAAGCTTTTTTTATCCATAGTAAAGTGACAAATTTGCGCCAGGTTTTTGATGCACTGTCACAAACCTTTTCAAAAGAATTCAAAATTATGTAATTCAAAATATTTAACATTATTTATTCAACTAGATCAGGTAATATTACATATTATTGGTGCCTTCTATTTGTACCTGGACGTCCGAGATTAAAGCTAGACTCAGTAATGTTTCCAGAAGTTTTCCCCAAGTCCCATTTTGAATAACTGCGCATGTGCAAGACCATCTTACCCTGCTCTTCCGCTTTTCAGGGGGTTTGCATGAAAAAAATCTCCCAAATCCACTCTTGTCTTATTTCTTTCTACCGTGGCCTTCCTCTTCTCCTCATGAATTTGACTCACTTCTTGTGACTCTCAGCCATGTTCAAAGTATACAGTGACAGCAGCGGAGCTACAGTGAATAGCTAACCGCTAACCTAGCCGCTATGCTCGCCGGATCAATAAACACTAGAAGTGCGCATGCATGCGCAGCCAGCAAGCAGAAACTGGCGTTACGTGAGCGCGTCACAATTATTGGCATGTGGAACAACCAATAAATATGGCAATATATTGGAACTTGAGAGACAGAGCGGGGTCAGTATATAACATGTATGGGTGATAGCAGGACTAAAGTTTTGAAAAATCCATGCACTTCGGACCGAATGGCAGAGATTGGTTATAGTTTTTACAGGCCTGCAGCTCCCACAGATAATACTTTTTTAACCTCCTTTTTTGATTACATAATGTATTAACTACTTTCAGGATGGAAGGACAATTTTACCCAGTATAACCAGGGCTCTCAACTCTCACGCCATGACCATGTGACACGCATTTCCTTGACTTCACACGCACACACATGCCATTTCTCAAGCATAAAAATGACAATGGGCCGTATAGGCTGCAGATGATCTGTTCACAGCACTGTCCATTCAGAGCTCAGTCTAAACCCCGCCTTCTGTGGAGCAATTCCTGCTGCTGTTTGGGTTAACAGAGGTGCAGGAAGAGCAATCAGAGTTATAAATAATTTTGGTCTTAACCAGTGGTGAAAGTAAACAGGAGGCAATGGGGGAGAGCGGCTGCCAGATAAAGCCTTCATTCAGAATCATGGCTGCACGTTGGATCAGAAAACAGATCCGCTAATCAGATGCTGTCTAAAACACCAATCAGTCTGTTTATACATTTCTTTTATTATTTCCGAAATGTTTCTGAACGATATGTGCTGTGTTTCTGTGCCTCAACTCTCTTACTGCTCCTTTCCTCTCTCTTCTCTTAGAACCAAGGGCTTTTATCAGCAGCCAGCCTTCAAAACGTGAACCACTACGTTTAAAGAGAAAATATCACACCGTATAGGCTTAATGAAACTCAGCCTCATTCACCAATGAGACTGACAATAGACCTGCATTCATAAACAAACCCATAGGTTAATGATCATCTGTAGTGTTTTCTTTGTCTGGATGTGAATCTGATCATTCAAATTGTGCCTTTTATAATCAACTACAATATTTTTGTTTTAAAGTCAGGAAAAAAAGATTGTGTTATGTTGTTGAGCTGTTTTTGAAGGACTTATGTTTGCAAAGCAACCATATTTACGTTTTCAACTAAACGTTATTTATACAACTTAGAAACTAATAATTCAAAATAGAATAAAAAGTTAAAGCAAGCTAAATGTAAAATAAAATGCAGATCCACAAAAACAAACAATAAAATAAAATAAGGCCAAAAAAATATATGTTTCAAGAGTACATTAAACACAGAACGTGAAATGGCCTGCCTGATATGTAAAGCTACTTGAATTCAGAGTTTTGTGCAACGAAAAGTGCGGTTACTCTCTGCACTTTTTTTTTCCGGATGACTAATAAAAACTGATCTGCAGACCTGAGCAAATGAGAGGGAGCATGCATATGAAGCAGGTATAACTGGAGAAATGTGCTGTCTGGTAGCATTTAAAAGAAGAACAGCAACATTTTGGACCTGCTGAAGTCAAGCCACTAGAGTTTTATTAGGCCCAGAGTGAAGTGCAGTGCAGGAATCTAAGCAAGTTGTAATTAAAACATAGATTCAAATCTTTTGTCAGCTGTCTCAGTTTGAAAAAGCTGAACCGGACCACAGATTTTAACTGTGCATCAAAGTTAAGTCTTACACATGTCTGTAGCAGTATGTGTCAGATACTGACACAGTGTTGACCTGGTCCCAGGTCAACACTGTGTGTGGTTGAATTCTGGTGAACCCAAATTCAACCACACACAGAGCCACGTTTAAGAGTTTTATTGGAGAACGATGAGTTGTGGAAGGAGGGACTGGCGACTGTACCGGACTGAAACTGGTGGATTGTGACAACAGGAGCCGGCAGATGTGAAGGAGCTATTTAGCATGCTTTTGTAGTGAAATCCAATAACTTATTAAAAAGGCCACATTTTAAAGTTGGTTAAATAATTTTCAAAGAAATATTGACACAAATCCTGTTCTTGTTGTAAAAATTACCCTTAAAATGTCTATACTAATTAATAACATATATCATGTGTATCATACATCTCCAAAATTTAGGACTATGTATGCCTTTCTTGAACAGAAACCATTTAAATGTTATGGATCCACAATGGTTACAGATCCTTTATACACACAAAAAAGAGATTACTGCTTATATAATTATTATTATTATAATTATTATTAATATATTAACGTTTATAGGTAAGATGGTGATAAACTTGACAATTTTGGCCACTGCTTTATTGTGTGAACTGGAAATGGAGTAACATATGTCATTGGCCTATAATCCAACCTGCTAACTGGCCCAAAAAAACAGCTTTCAGAACGCAATCAACTTGAATGTGATATAACACCCAGATCTGCGCTCCAACTTCTGTAAAAAATCAAACAAAAGGGATTTTATGAGAAGTAACATTGACACAAGACAGTGATGAATTTTTAAGTGGACAACACTACAATTCCACTAGAAATACAAATACATCACTAAACAATGACTTCTATTATGAAGATGAGTCAAAGAACACTAATAAATAGGCTGTAATTGAAATGACAGCTGTAACTTTAGTAAGCTAACTGCATAGATTTGTAGTATTTCTTCATCACAACCACACAATCTCTTGGCGTCTCTATACTTACCGTACCATTCTATTGAATATCTTTCACACCGAAGAAAACTACTTTAAAACCTGTCTTATTTTCAACAAATATTACACAATGCACCATTTTCGCCATTACCAGTCTAACACAAAAGTCAAGGTTGTAGAATAAACAAAAACACAACATTTAAGACAGGATTTCAATAAATGCAAAGAGCATGGATTTTTTTTTTTTACAAACAAGCAGTGACGGACTGGACGGTCTGGCATTTGGGCAGATGCCAGAAGGGCTGCGGGCCATCGTGGGCCGTTTGGGCCGGCCAATCACGAGGCGGCATGATCGTCGGGTGTGCGCGGCCCCTTTCACCCTGTTAATTGTAGGCCTACATTATCTCTCGGCCCACTAATAAGCCAAATGCAGGGTTTCCCGCAGCGCTGACTTGTCCTCTACCCCCTCCCCCCCCGCGCTCGCCGCAACACTTGTTGTCTACCCGCCCACCCCCCGCCCGGCGCAAAACTTGTCCCCCCCCCCCCACCGCTCGGCGCAAAACCTGTCGTCGTTCCACACACATACCCCCCACCCCCCGCTCCCCAAGCGGGCAGCTGGTTGGTGAAAATGCCAGGGCCAGTTTTTAATCCCAGTCCGTGACTGCAAACAAGCTACAGTGTTGTATTAAAGACTCAGAAAACAGGCTTATGTGCATCTGGGTAAATGTATTAATTATCTGTTGTTATATCTCCAAACCCTTTTTGTGGTCATACCATGTGATTGCATTGTTATCATTAGTAACTCTTGTTTATTTTTCCAAGTCTAAGCAGCTTTTTAAATCCAAACAGCTGAACTCAAACGTTTATATATGTTTTTGGCAAACTACTTTACCAATACGATATTTTTACAATGCAATCCACTCAAAAAGGACATGAGTAAAAAAAGCGCGCCAATTTCATAGATTGTGAATACAAACTCAGTCTCTTACAAAAATTGTTATCTGATCAGCTAAAAACACCCTGGAAAAATCATTGTATAACAGATCCGTGAAAATGAAGTATTGTTTAGCTTCAGTTTAAGGACAATTACCCAAATAAGCATATTAGCAGCAGCAAAATAAGCATGAAGATCACCCACATTAACCTGCTATTGACTGTTTTTTCCCCAAGACAAAACACTATTTAGCATACAGAGCTTTATGCCATTTTGTAAAATCATCTCACCCTGTTTTATTTCAGTGTCATCCTCTGAACACAATGAAGACCCTGATGGCTTGCTTCTGGGACTTTACATTTATATAAGGAACCACAATGCAATTGAGTAGAGAAGGCTAATGCAAAAATAGAAATATCCTACTAAAAATGAAATCCATCCACACTCACATCTGTTGTGCAATTATACACTGTTTAAAGTTATTTAATGTTAACACAATATTTCAGTCAATAAATCCTCTCTACTAGGCTGGTGAAACTTAACTAAACTACTTAGCAAAATGTAGATAAAAAGAAGCTAAGCTAAGGAACTATTTACATGCAAAATTAAACAAAAGACAAAACAAGAGTGGTTGATCATAATCAGAATACTTCAGTGAATCCTGGTTCACTGCAGATCTGATTCCAAAAGCATGGAATGGAGTTAAAAACATTTGGCATGTGTTTCAATCCATTCACAATGTAAAGCCCAAGTCAACCAGAACATTATTTTGAGTAAATAATATTCTAAAGACTGATTTGCCCAGTAAAATCATTTAAACCATTATGACCGAGTTCGTTAATGCGATTCTCCCTCCGGGCGTCTGGGGTCGCTGTAGCAAATCGGTGGCTAAAAGGTTACAGCATAAAGTTGTCAAAATTGCCTTTACACCAACATTAATATTCAATATTAATGCGGGGATAAGGCTTATAGCACCATCGAAGGATGGCAGAGCAGAACGGTCAAGCTTTTATGCTTTAAAACACTCCTTTTGAAATGTCCGAAACCGGATGTTAGCAAGGCTAATAGCATTTTGGCTAGCGGGCATTCAGCGCTAACAGATAAAGACTTTAGCTTTATTTTTAGTCATAATGAGTGGGCTGGTGTTAAGAAAATATGCCAGGCTTAAGGTAGGTTTCCCCCCTGTTGCCGGGTAGAATAACATCATGAAGATTTATTGCCAGAGGGGGGGTTGGTCAGAACCAGAAGGATTTCTTTGTTCCAAACAGAGGGGCTCAACCACCCTCCCCGTGAGCTTAGCGGGAGGAGCACTAAGTTGATGAAAAGGATGTCTTTCCAAAACTTACTTCAGACAGAATCCTACATCGCGCTGTGAAATCATCTTATAATGGTAATGTAATACTCTGTCTCCATATTTAATTTCTTATAAATTAAATATGCATATTGCAATGTTTTACCTCTGCGCAACGTATTCTTTATTTACTGCCAAATCTGGGACCGGGGTAAGATGGGCATTAAGAGAGATGCAGCAACAGGCCGGCTCTTAATACTTAACAACATGGTGCCGTGACCTCGGATTTGGCTGTAGGTAAAGAGACATTTTGACTTTGAGCACGAAGAAGTACTCACTTGCAGCACCACAGGGTCAACCCGAACAGGTAAAGAGATTTTTGATTCTCGTTTGGCAAAATGTTAGATGCTTAGGCAAAATTTTCATGTGGTACTGTGGATGAGACGCTTTCTTCTCAAAATATGAGAGATTGAACAGAGCTATTAATATGAGAGGATTGAATGTAATTTATGTTGAAACCGAGAAAAGATTGAATGGGATTTACGTGTATGTCTAAGTCAAAAAACGTATATATAATATATAATAGAAACATACAGTCGAGAAACTTAAATGGTGAGACTATAGGAAAATATATATAAAAGACAACAAAAAATATAAAAATCAAAGAATAAAAAGAGTTCCGGAATTTGGTCATTCTAACTCCAGATTGACAAACTGGTGATTTTTAGGACTGAGATGGCGGCGCTGTCTCTGGAATTTGGGACTTCCAAAAGAATGCGTAGGGATAGGTACTGCCAAGAATACATAACATCTTTAAAAGTTGAGGCTAAGAACAGCAAGACCCTGAAATGGTAAACTGTTATAGAAGAATAGAGATAAAAAAAGGGGCCCAAGAGAAGCAATTTGGGTTGTTTCTTAGCTTCCAAAAACGGGATTTTTCGGAAGCAAGATGGTTAGACGAGGAGATATTAAAAGAAAAACGTTCCGTCGTCTACGGAAGGGACAAAGGTCCCGCCGTGATGCGCAAGCTGTCTTTATATGTTAATTTTTGTTATGTTTTGTACGACTTGGTTGTGAATGGGATCCATTTATGTGAGAGAGAGTGTAAGAGAGACTGGTGGGGCCTGCGGCTCAGCAAAGTGTGGGTGTCTCTGTGTGTGTTTCTGCTGGGGTGTGTGTGTGTCTTCATGATGGTGTGAATTTCTCCATGTGCGTGGGCCTTAAGATAAGAGAAGTTACTGTGGAGCAGATTACATTTGGTTAAGTTAAAAGTGTTCATTATAGGCCCGTTTACACTACACTTTTTTAGCCGAGCCGAGACCAGTCTGAGCTTGAATCAGTTAACCAAGCCGAGACGACCGTTTACACACCACACTATCGCGGTTCCTTGGTTGCTCCTCGCCTCCAAGTGACGATCTGTGGTACTGCTGCTCTCTGGGATTGAAGGTGGGACCGAGCAAATCAAATTGGCGGCACCCGTAACATTCAGGATGTTATGGTTAGAAAGAGTCGGCTTTTGGGATGTGGATAAGACAAACACACGTCTAATAAGGATTTACAGACACAGGAAACAACAACAGACACTGAGGTTCATCACACTGCTAAGCAGAATCATCTCTGGAAATCGTGTGGCATGGTAAGGAAGCTAGTATTATTATGAATGTCTGAAATTTGTCTGAATGGAGTGTGAATCGGGACGTGCAGCCAGACACGGCGGAAAACCCGCGGACAGCTGACTGGGATGACGCGGTCTGCTCATGCGCTCTTCGTTATCAGATAACCGGGATAAAAAAAAAAACAGTCCGAGACCTGCTCAGGAACTGGTCTGCAGTTAGCGCGGTCCGGTTATGTCTAGCGCGGTCCAGTTCAGTCAGCTTACCATTTACACACAAGAGTTATCTCGGTTACCGAGCTTGGACTGGTCTCGGCTCAGTTAAAAAAGTGTAGTGTAAACGGGCCTTATGGAGCAAGAATCTGGCTAAGATATGAGTAAAAGTTAAGGAGAATTTAGAAATAATTGGAAAAAAGGTTGATGCATTAATGATGTTTGTGTTGCCTTTAAAGCATTTTGTTAAACAAATAAGTTCATGGGTTAAATAAATAATATTAAAAACGTTCATATGCTGCCAAAAGTGATTAGAAGTTGATCAGATGTATAATTCATAGTTTATTTACGTTTTTATTACAAAATATTATCAGTAAAATCTACTTCCGGTTTGCGGTTACGTATTTCCGGTTCCGGGTTTTGGCTGGTAAACAAAGAGGTCCATGTGTGGAGAACAGTATGGAAACTTGAAATCTGATGCCATCCACGCTGAATTATCAGGCAGGAATGCCGTAAGTTGCATTATATTGTTGATTATACTGAAAAGTCTAGATATCAGTGTTTATTTTGCTGAAATGTCACTTTATTCAGTTTGATGCACTTTTATTTTGTATGCAATGACTCTATGTATAGAGATTGAGTTTATTTTCTGTTATTACAGTTTTCACCCATTTTGATGAAGACAATTAAAATGCTTGAACTGCACCTGGGTCTTCATTCGCGGTTTAACTCGGTGTCACCAACATCTTCTACGTTGAAAACACTAGAATGTTTGTTGAAGTGCAGAAGAAGTTTGAACGGAGAACAGTGATTTGAGGTGCTACCAGCAGTTGATGTGTGTGTTACAAATAAAGAAGCGCACGGCCAGCTGAATCTTGGTGAGTTTTGGAGAAAATTTTTATTTTAAGCTGTTGCCTAAAAGTTAGAAAGAGGTTAGAAGTTTGGAAAAGTTGTTGGCAATTTGGGAGAACATTAAACATCTGTTTGAGGCTTTAAAAATTGGTAAAAACAAAAAAGAGAAAGATTAGTGATTAAAATGTTTTTATTGTTTGATAGCTCTAGTTATAATACATATATATGAACATAATACACCAGCCTTAAATTTAGCTGATTAACAGAGAGCAGGAAATAGCACATTATCAGCTTCTGCTCATTGCAGGTCTGGTAGAAAACACGAGTGAGCAAAACTAAAAGTTAAAAGTTAAAGTTAAAATGTACCTTGATTATGCTGGCAGAAAGTAAATTGCTGCTGACTTGATAGATTTTGTTAGCCCTGCATTTAGTCATGAGTCAGTTTTGAAGTTATCCTCAAATGAAGCAGCTAATATTGAGGAATCTATGACAAATGTTAATGGCTTGCATAATTTTATTATAGATACTGATATTGCAGAGGGCCAGAAATTAGTAGAAATTTAGGGGCCGTGGAATCTTTTCTTTTTCTTTTGGTGAAATGCAATTTCTGGTGAATAAACTTTTCAACATCGTTGCTGGTGATCGATTGTGGCTGGCTGAATTTGAAAAAATTCTAAACAAAGGTGCAACACTGATTTTAGAGCAATTTTAGGATGTAACTTTAGTGTTGTTTCTACTTTCTTCTTTGGAAGAAAGCTGTGTAATCTCCGAATGGAGTTACACAGCATTTTCTTTTATTTATTTTAGCAGAGCTTCCTAAGTTCGACTGGGATTCACAACATCTATCGGAAAAAGTCAGTAGGATGAATCAAACACATAGGTGTGGATCCTAAAACTAATCAGTCCAATTTGGGTGAATTATTTAGAGTAATATTGTTAAAAAGCATGTCCTCTTCAGTATCTCAGCTGCTGAATTAAATCCTGATATGCTCGCTGGGACAATGTTTGATACACCATTTGCCTGTGGCTCAAAAGGAGAGGAGTAAGACAACGATTGTGTTTGTTAATTACTAAAAGATACTACACTTACAGTTATTGGAAACTAAGCAGAGAGGGAGTAACAGTAAGCAGCAGATTGCACCAAGCAATGTCTCTAATTTAACTCAAGGAGGGAGGGGGTGGCCTTCTCCGCTTTTCTATTCTTCATTTTATTCCAGATTTGTTGTTCCTGCACATGGACCCGGATGCCATTGTAACAAATTAGCACAGACATGGGGCAAAGAGCAGAGGACCGAAAGGACGAGGTGGACATGTCAGAACTTTTCGAACACCTACAGCTGCTTACGTTGGGCCCTGGGCATGAGGCTGTTTCACACCACCAGCAAGTCAGCCTGGCATGAAGTCCCAATATGACCTCACCTGCAGAAGGTCAGTACCCCAGCAAGGGGATAACGCTCCCATAAACAATGTTTACGCACCCTGGAAAAGTGGCCAACGCCCATGAACAGTGCTAATCCCAAGCTGTCAAGGGGAATGACTGCATGAACTTTCTGCACATATTGGAGCCACTGAATTCATCAGATTCTGAGTTGTGAAAAGGGAACTTTGTCACTGAGGTGCATCGCAGAGTCATTACAGCGGTCTGCCACTGCAACACTGGGAGAAGAAATGTTGAGTTCCACACATGGAAGCCTTGAATGTGAAGTCTTAACTCCGATCTCCTGTTTGCCTGATCTGTTGCATGTCAATCTGAGTCCATGTCGGGACCCACACAGCCTGGTAACAAACATTTTTAAGGTAAAACAGACAGTTATTTCTAGCCATATACTACTGAACAAAATTGATTGGGATGTGACCTGGATGGCCTGTGTTCTCATATTTTTTCTTTTTCTTTCTCCATCTGTTGAGCTCCAAGGCAAATGGATCAGGAGATGGTTACACATTTCTTAAGGCAGCCAATTGAGTGTACACCAGCAGTACAGGTTTGCTATTTTGTAAATATACCAATATCTGTTGAATTTTTTGCTATGTAACTGATATGTTCCTTTTAAACATAAGTTTTGATTCTATTATGTCCAGGACCGTATTGCTCATAATCAAACAGTACGAAGGTGTACTTTACCGTTACAATTATGGGCAGAAAATCCACTGGGGTGGGTATGTTTTTACGTGATTCACTCACATTTAGGTTTCTGAGTTGTCTCTCTGGTTAACAACTGCATGCCATAAATTTACAACATGGGAGTTGTTATCACTTTAAACTTCCTGGGATGACAAGTTTATTACACACGAGGCCTCTCTCTGGTATGCACAGATGCGCCCTTAGTTAGACATTCTGTTTTTAAACAACATAGGTTTGACAGATTTGTTAGGTGTTTTATTCAGGTTAAAAACAATGTTTTATGTGTCCTTTGCCCAGCAACACCATCCTGCTTTAGTTTGATTTGAATTCAGGATATAAGGCAGTGCTTTTCCTACTTCAAGGAAGATAAGCACTTGCAGTTAAGTTTTTGTAACAGAATTATTTTTGTTCCAAGGAGGGAAAGTGGGATAAAATAGAAAAAACTAGACAAAATGGAAAGGGGATACCGTTAATGTATGTACTGTTGTGAAACTATATAAGCATTTATATGATAATAGTGTATTCTAAAGTTATCCAGATCTTACCCTTTATATCAACCCTTGGCACAGTAACTTGGATGAGGTGTTCTTTGCAGGACCCCACGGGAGGTATGTGACAGCATTGTAGATTAGATAACGGTTGTTTAAAGAACCCCAAATAAACTTTCTCATGGCTCTGAATGTTTTTTCAGTTGACTGCTAAGAAACAGGCCGGGGCTATAAATTAAATTTAATGGGTGAAGTGTCAGAAAGCACGTATCTGCCGGAGAAAGACTCTATAAAGGGGGTTAGCTTAACCTCATCGGGGGGTTCCTGGAAGGCTTAAATAGATTTAGCAGTACAATAAGTGAATATTAAATAAAGTGGAACAACAACATAAACTAGAAAAACTATATAACATAGAAAAAACTGGATAAAATAGAAAAACAGAGGGTAACTTAATGCATATCTACGCTACTTCTATTAAAGCCCTGTTAAAAGTAGTAGTTTAAAAATGGTCGTTGTGTCATGCAGGATAGCTAGGACTGAAAGCTGCATATATTGTGTTGGAGTTAACTGGATCAGGATTTGCAACAACTTGATAGAAAGATAGGTGAACAAAATAGGGTTTAGTATGTGTTGGACAAACAGTGCATGTCAAATGATGCTACACGGTGGTTGCAGGACTTTTTGATATGAGGTTGGTATCTCTTGAAGGTAAACCAAGAGAGGAATTCATTGCAAGAGGACTCCAAGGTGCTGTAAAATGACCTGATGGAGGTTTGCGTTTTCTCTAGGATTAAAACAGGAACTTTTTCTGAACCACACAGAGTAAGACCTCTGAGGTTGGGTGGAGGTTACAGAGCTTAATAGAGTGGTGACCTACAGCTTGTGTAACCACTTTTGTGTGAAATGGTGCAATGTGTGGTAATTTTTGAATACAAAGAAGATGCTGACATTCTTACAGGAAAATGTACTTTGATTTCAAAACTAAATTAACTAACTACTTTTTGATTCTACAGACATGGAGGTCCCCCGTGAGGAGGAGAGGACACAGAAATTGTGATAAAATGTCTCTTTGAATATTACATTTCTAAAATAGGTTTCCCGATAGGATGGCGATGGAACAGTAGAAGATGGTAAGGATTAATGGAACTCTGAAAAAACAATTGGCTAAAATCTGTGCACAGACTAAATTGGTATGGGGTAAAGCTTTGATGTTTGTTTCTGGTTGGGGTGTTCAGTTAATTTCATTACAGGATACATTCCATATACCTGGAAGGAGTTTTTCGGGGTGCAACATCAGCTCCCGGGATTTACAGGTGGCGCACGACATTTGATATCTAAAGATTGTTGTGTAAGTTTCAGGTTGTATTGGAGGCATAACACTAGGTGAGTCCAGGAATGTGAAGGAGGGTCTACCAACCCCGACCTCGAATGAGGAGTGCACGCTAAGGTCATCGAACAGACAGATGTGTGGGCCACACGTCAGGGGCCCATCAGATTCCAGACCCGTGCGTACCAGCCACCAGAGGGTTCGAGGAAACATCTCTGGAGCAACTTGCATTGCATGATAATTGGTCTTTATTCTGTGGTTTGATTGGAGTGCAGTGCTTTCACAGGTTATATTCATTTCTAAAAAGACATCTTGTTAAGCTAGGTTAGGACTCCTAGAGTCGCATTTAGCTCATATCACAGTTTCATGGTAGTTGCAAAGTTATCTTGGGCTTACACCTACCGAATAAAGGTGCTTACTTTTCTTGGTTCTAGTATGCTTCAGATTCAGTTAGGTTTAGTAGTTTATTAGTTTGTAGTTGGGTTATCTTACTTTTAAGGGGTAAATTGGAACTTAATGTGATTTCATAAGTTGCCAACAGGGGGCATAGTGGGTTACAATATCACATCTTATTATTTGAATTTTGTTTAAGGGTTTCAAGACATAACATTAGTTTAGCCTAGTTATTGGTTTGATCTGTAGGATCAAAACAGAGGGAATTGTCAAGAAAATATCCCAGGCTTAAGGTAGGTCCCCCCCCCCCCCCGTTGCTGGGTAGAATAACATCATGAAGGTTTATCGCCAGAGGGGGGTTGGTCAGAACTAGAAGGGTTTCTTTGTTTCAAACAGAGGGGCTCAACCACCCTCCCCCTGAGCTTAGCGGGAGGAGCACTAAATTGATGAAAAGGATGTCTTTCCAAACCTTACTTCAGACAGAATCCTACATTGCGCTGTGAAATCATCTTATAATGGTAATGTAATACTCTGTCTCCATATTTAATTTCTAATAAATTAAATATGCATATTTCAATGTTTTACCTCTGATCAACGTATTCCTTATTTACTGCCAAATCTGGAACCGGGGTAAGAAAGGCCTTCAGAGAGATGCAGCAACAGGCCGGCTCTTAATACTTAACACTGGATAACGTAAACATTAATGTCCCATCAATGTATGAAACCCTTGTGGAGGTAACATTGTTATTATAACCATAAAACACACTCAAATAATATTAGCAATACCATAAACGGAAGGCTAGCGTGAGCTACCTATGTTAGTCCTTTGTTCCCAAGGCACCATGTGTACAACGGTTTACAAGACATTTTCCAATAAACCTTTTAACTTCACCCTCAGCGAGCTGCCAAACCTGTTGGTGCCTCATGTGTGAGTTTTGTCCACTTTGGCCAATCCAGGAAGGACGTAAAAGCTGGGAGAATCGTTGGTTTCTTCTTGGCAGGCTAGCGCTTAGCTCTGCAGGACCATGTGGTCAGGGTCGGAGGCCTTATGTCCTGCAGACAGTCTCTGACTTGGATGCAGTCTGATTTGAGCAGGGGGTTTTCTCAGAATTCCACAGCGGGTCATTCTGCTGGCTTTTCAGCTCCGTCTGGGGTTCTCTTCCCTTTACAGGCTGAGGATAAATACAACAAAACAGTTTTTGGCATGCATGATCCTTCCTCCTGCATCTGATTATGAGGTTAAGACAGCAAACTTAACTCTGATTTGCTCGCACATGTTCTCCAGGCGACGAGAAGTTCCCCAGGTGCTGGATGTGCGTTGGCCAGGCCCGTGCCAGGGCCCATGGTCCGAGATAGCCTTTTCCTGGTCTGCTCCAGGGAGAGGTGGTCTGAGAGAGCTGCTGAAGAGCTGGGGTGGGTGCCCCCCTGAGGGCTCCAGCCAGAAGTAGAAGTCACCTGAGAAGTGAGAGGGTCTGCAAAAGTGTGTTGTGACTATCTGTGGGAAGTGGTCACAGCTGACATCCTGCTGAGAGAGAGGAAGGGCCGTCCTTCCGGCTTGTCTCCTTATGTTTGCAGCCAGATAGAATTCTTTGTTACCTTTTCCATACTACTGTTCAGAATTCAATCTGAGATCAATTATTCATCATGGTGTTATTATTGCATAACACATCTATCAAAGAGGATTTATTGAAACACAACTGGGAGTCTATTTTGCATGAAGATAATGTCGATATGGCATATGAAAACTTTCTGAATAGTTTTATAGTATTATATGATAAAAACTGTCCATTAAAACTGTTCTGTCACAGAAACAAATACTAAGAAGCTCCATGGATCACAAGGGGTTTGCAAAAGGCCAGCAAAAAAAACTATATAGAGATTTCATAAAGCATAGATCCTTGAAGGTAGAAAATAAATATAAGAAATATAAGAATAAATCAACTGCTATTCTACAAAAAGCTAAACAGGACTACTACAGTAAATGTTTGGAAACTGCAAAAGCAAAACAAATGTACATATCCTAATAGAGAATATGACAGTAGAGAGAGTTAAGGAAATTAAGTTTTTGGGAGTAATGATACACAATAACATTTGCTGGAAACCTCATATAAAATACATTCAAACAAAAATATCCAGAAGTATTACTGTTCTCAGCAAAGCTGAACATTTTCTAAATTATGCTGCTCTTCATATTCTGTATTGCTCACTTATCTTACCTTACTTGAGTTACTGTGTGGTCATATGGGGCAACACCTATAAAACCTCACTGTAACCGTAATGCACATTACAAAAAAGGGCCATCACAATGGTTCATAAGGCATATGGCAATACAAACATACTATTTATAGAGTCCTGTCTCCTTAAACTCCCTGATCTGGTAGAATTTCAAGCAGCCCAGCTGATGTATAAAGCTAGAAATAAACAACTACCAGAGAATATTCAAAAGCTGTTCACTGATAGAGAGGGTGGTTATCACTACAGGGAAAATCTTAATTTCAGAACCTTGAGGGTTCGAACCACCATGAAGAGAATATGCATTTCAGTCAGTGGTGTGAAGGTCTGGAATAAACTCCAGAAAGAGCTGACGCACTGTCCAAGTATGAGTCTGTTTAAAAAAGGCTCAAACTGATGTTTTTCAACATGTACTGGGATGAGCAGTGTTGGGGGTAACGCGTTATAAGTAAGGCGTTAGAGTACTCTTATTAGTTTTTTTCAATAATGAGTAATCTAACGCATTAGTTTTGCAAATTCAGTAATCAGTAACTCCGTTATTTTCCAAAATAAGCACTCGTCACTCCGTTACTTTAAGCATTTCCCTCGATAAGGAAAGTGAAGTCCCTGCTTTTCTGCATTTAGTCAGATGCGGCTGCTTGCGTCTGTACCCTGCTCCTTCCCCTTGTGTGTGTGTGTGTGTGTGCGCGCACCTGTATGTGTAAGCTACTTGTGTTTGTACCCCGGAAAGATGGCCTAGAAGACAGCGTTTGATTCTTGGAGGTATGCACATTATTTTGAGTTAAACAGCGAAAAGGACAAAAACATGGGTCCGGCAACACCGATGCGTCGGCGCATGAGCAAAACCTGTGTCGATGCGCGTATGTGCTACGTGACCAATACAGGAACTGTTTTGAACTGACTGACGCGCCAAACTGTTTATGTTTCTTCTAAACTGCGCGCGTGTGCATTCGCGCACAGCATCTGGATTCAGCGTGCACAGCTAAGCTATGCTGCATCGTAAATAAAATCAGGCCTGTATTAAGACAATGTGGTGCCCCTGGGCACTATACCTTAAAGCCCCCCCCCCTTACCCATGCTGTCCTCCAGTCAAAAACATCAGACATAATCAAGGGGATTTCTGTAATGTAATTTACTATTTACTAACTTACACAATTACATGTAGGCATATGAGCAGTGAGCAATATTCAAATATCTCATTTTAAAATGTTGAAATCAAAAAAATCTTGATTTATTTATCATTTATTATTATTGTGACATCAGTGTTCACAAAACAAAAAATGCATGGTCTTTCAACAATTTAAAGTAAATAATCTAACAATTTATGAAAAATATATTTTTAAAGCATGTGTCATGTGGTGCCCCCCCCATGGTTGGTGCCCCTGGGCACTGGCCCTTATGGATAATCCGGCCATGATAAAATCCAAGCTGAACTGTATATATAGCGTGTCATGGAAAAATAAAAAAAGTTAACGCGGCGGATTTTTGAATTTTTACTTTTTTGAAAAGTAACGCTAAAATAAGTGATTGTTAGCTAGCTAGCTCTAAATGTAATTGCTGATTATTGTAAAACCATAACAGATTTTGACATGTCCTTCATAACCCATAGTCCAAATAAGATTTTTCACATGTGACTCGCGTTTGAGGATCGTCCATCTCTAGGGGCGCAGTGATGTCAAGAAATCTACTACGCAAGAATGGCTGATCGGATTTTTACAAAACCTTCTTCATTCCCTTCCAGACATTGCCCTTAACTAAAGTATTAAATATGGTATTTATTGAAACAAGTGGACGGGGCCTATTTCCAAAAGTGTGAAAAAAACGTTGAAAACTTCAAAAAATTACCAAAAATCAATTTTGTGGTGTAACGATCTTGGATTTTCAGGATGTATTCCTTGAATAAGGAGTAACAATTCTCTCACTGTATGTATTGAGGTTTTTGAAAGTTGCACATACTGATTTTTTAAAAGTTTGCAAAATGGAAAAATCAATGTATTTTGCACAAATATTGTTCAATCCCAATAAAAATGGTCACTATTTGTAAAGCACATTCAGACTAAACGTGGATTTCAGTTTGGTAAAAATTCAGGCGATTTTGAACTATTTAAAAGACTTTGAAATTCCCATGTGCAAGACTATAAAGATTAATAATTTTTTTTCTCTGAAACGCTTAGATAAAGCACTCTTTGACATACGTGAATATTTTTAGAATTTTAGAGCAAACCGTTGATTTTTAACGATTTAATGAATTTTCTGATCTGGTCACAGCTCTCACCATCCAGAGCTCTGACCATCCAGAACTGTGAAAAGGGCGGCCATTTTGCCCATATATGGGCATATCACAGGGTGTGACGTCACATCCCGTGATTTTTCTAAGTGGAGCAGAAACTTGAAGAGGCAGGATAGCTTTACGTTTTGAGAAGAACACATAATTTTAAAAAGTTAATTGAATATAAAAAAGATCAAGCAGAAGCTGTGAGCAACGCTGTGTGGTGCATTCACAGTACATGGGAAAATTCAATACTCAAGAAGAAACATGTTTTTGTTCAATCAATTTTAAAATGTTGTATATATATATATATATATATATATATATATATATATATATATATATATATAATTGATTGAAGAAAAACACGTTTTTTTGTTGAGTACTGAATTGTCCTATGAACTGTGAATGCACCACAGCTGAACCTAGCGTTGCTTCTTCCTGGCTGCTCAGAGCTAGCATGCTCTACAGGCACAAGATGTGGGAGTTCAGTCCTGTAACCTGTTAAGCAAGACAACAAAGTTTTTTGTTGAAGCATAATCCTGGTGAGTGCTTTTTTTAGATGTAAAACCAGTCAGGATATGATATTTTGTAGAAAATATGATTTTGTTTGCACAGTGGAAACAGGAGAGCAGAAAGAGCACATGTGGGCCTGTGATGCTGAGCTGAGGAAACCCTCAGGATTGAGTGAAGGTGATTGACACTAAGACAGCTCATGTGTGATATTTTGATTAGCTTTATTAAAGAGAAAAGTTGTTTTTCTCCCTTTAACAATCCAACACACCTGAAATTGGTTGTCTAAGAGGCGGAGCGCGCTGATTGCGCTCCGCAATTACTGCGCGCAGTTGTTAGCACAGGCCATCTGCCCCTCTGCCAGCGCCTGATAAGACATAGTATTAATGACACATCCACAGATGTGCAAATTTCTTTAAAAGGCAGTGTCATAATTTACAAAAAAGAAAAAAGTTTGAAGTGCAGTTGTCTTGTAACCCTTGTTTTAAAGTTTGCTTCTTCTTAAGGTTATCTTAAGTATTTTGCAACTATTGTTTAGATTTGATAAATATTAATTTGCAGGATAATTTAAAGCAGGGTATGGTGTGCAATTATAAGATATGAAATGGTTAAGGTTTTTTTTAGATTTTGTAAATTGTACTTGATTTGTTTTCCTTGCAATTCCTCTTAAACAAGAAAATACAAAATAGGTATAGTATGCTGCTCGTGTGTTTTATTAAATATCTTTTTTGATAGTCTAGTCATTTAGATAACTTTTTACATAGCACTACAACAATTAACATACAGAAATAATTTAACTTAGTCAGCAACAAAAAATGTGCCTTGATAATTAGCCAAAACACAACAGTTGTGCCAGATTTGATTGACAGTTCCTATTAAAGTGAGAGGCAGCAGAGAATCCCAGATGTGGTGGCACGTTACTCTAGCGATTGCTCGCTCTACAATGATCCGCAGGCGAGCAATGGTCTGGGTCTCCTCTGTCTTATTCTCGCTGAACTGGCCAGGATGCCTGAATGGTGGAATGATGAGTTTGGCTCCAACTTCTTGAAGGAGGTCTTGAATGAGGAATCCTTTATCTGTCAAGACTTCATCTCCAAGCACAAGCAGAGGAAGGATTCCACTGACCTTTGTTATTTCTTTGTCTGAGATGCAGCCTTTGTACAATGCTAAAATAAATGTCACCAACCCACAGGGACCAACTCCGATCAGCCCTTTCTGATTGGTATGATTCTTGTAGGCTCAGAACGTTTCAGACTGTAAGGTGAGGGATGAGAGCGTCTCCAGAGCAACATCTGTGCAGTCCAACATGACACGGACATTTGGAGAGAACTTCAGAAATCTCAGAGAGAAATTCAAAAATACACACCTGTACACACAGTGTACAGGTGTGTATTTTTAAAAAACATTTGTATGTGCGGAATTGATTGTGCAGAGGGCAATTTGTGCAAGAATACAGCTTGTAAATTACAGTCAATTTAAATTACAGTATAAGGTGCAGCAGTGAACAATTGAAGTGTGAACAATGCATGAGAAAGTCAGTGTACAGGTAAGTATTTTTAAAACCATTTGTATGTACTGAATTGATTGTGCAAAGGGCATTTGTGCGAGAATGCATTTAGAAACAGAGTTTGACAGCATTTGTAATGCTAGTTGGAGATGCAATGATGCAAAATGAGCAAATATGCGAATGTTGTGCAGAGTTTATGGGTTATAGTTATAGATAGCAGTGACATGCAGTCAGGGGAGGCAATCATGAAAAGAAAGAAAATATAGAATAATGATAACATAATATATATTGTGATTTACTCAGTCATTTGTAATAATAGTTGTTTTTTAATCTAATTTCCTTATTTTTTATCATATTCTCTTTAAAATCGAAGACTTTTCGCTATTTTTAACATAAATCCTTGGTGGAGCTTCACTATCAAGCGCCACCAAGCCAGCGATCTTGGCATTCCCTGGGATTGTGCAATCCCAATTTAACTGCGCTGACTTCCATTCCGTGAACGCATCTTCCTGTCTCTAGATCATAAATTCAATTGTTCAAACACTTATGAACTGATTTTCCACAATTTAATATATGTGGATTACGAATTGTGTTTTGGTCATTAAACTGTATGTTTTCGTGTGCTGCTGGGCGATCATAAAAGCCAAAGAGCTGGTTGTAGGTGAGGCCGGCAGTTCCTTGGCCTCTAGGCAGGGGGTGCTCAAGGGGCACTGCTCTGATCCCCAAATAGTAGAGTCAAAGCAAGTTATGGATGTGTTATTGGCGAGCTTTGCTAAACAAGTAAAGCACTAAAAAGACTCTAAACAGCCGGAACAGGACTGATCAAGGCTTTCCTCCCTGGCAGTGAGCTCAACTGAGACTGAGAGACTTTTAAAACTGAAGAAGATAAAAAGAACTTTTACCGGAAGGTGACCGATATTTTTGTTCAGAAAGAGCGCAGCTGGACTTCATTTCTAAGTAGAGGTAAGACAGCAATAATTATTCATGTTTAGTTTTTGTAATGAAATGTGCGTAATGTAGGTTATAGTTTTTGAATGTGTTACAAATGTAGAAATCCACCATAACTCATAAATTGCTACCAATCAAATGACAAATAATTTAGTTGTATTTATTTTTTTAACAAATAATCAATATTTTTTCCATGTCTCTTGGTTAATTGATTTGGCTCAACCAGTCTCCTTCAGCACTTTGCAATGAGTCTACTCTGTAGAGTGTATATATTTGTAAATCTGACTGATGACGTCAGTGCTTCACCAGCTATGAACCCTACCGCACGTCATTGATAGGTATATCTATCAACATCTGCATACCTTGATTCAAATGAAATGATTTTAGTCTTATTTAACACTACAAGCTACAAGGATAAGAAGAGAATATCTTGGTTGAACTTAGAATAAAAAGGTATAAGTTACGGGAAACATGTAATTCATATATTATGAGTTGTCATGAAAAGGAGTAATAGCATTAATGGTTTAAAGGGTCACTGTAAATGAAGAACATTCATTATATATATATATATATATATATATATATATATATATATATATATATATATATATATATATATATATATATATATGGGGAACAGTTCATGGTGGGGGTTTGAGGGTCTCTGTCGATGCTATGGGCTGGGGACATGCAGTGCTGGGATGAAATGTCCTTAATGGAGAGGGAAGAGGAGCCCCTATGATCCCTTCTGCTGTCCCCACCACTCTCCTCATTTTCCACCAGTCGGAGGTGCTGCCGCCTCCACACCACACAGAGAGACAGTTGGTCAGAATGCTCTCTATGGTACTTCTGTAGAAGGTTGTGAGAATGTGCGGGGACAGGTGGGCTCTCCTCATCCTCTGCAGGAAGTACAAGCGCTTATGTGCCCTCTTCACCAGTGACGTGGTGTTCACAGACCAGGTGAGGTTGTCTGTGATGTGCACCCTGAGGAATTTGGTGATGTGACCACCTCCACAGCTGAGCTGTTGATGAGGTTGTGTCATCTGCGAACTTCATGATGTGATTGGGGGTGAACCTGGGGGTGCAGTCGTGTGTCATCAGAGTAAACAGCAAGGGGCTCCGGATGCAGCCCTGAATGGAGCCCGTGCTGAGGGTGATGACATCAGAGGTGGTCTGTCAGACCCGGACCGACAGTGGTCAGGAGGTGAGGAAGTAGTGAAGGGGTGTGCTGAAGCCCAGATGTTCCAGTTTTTCCACCAGATGCTGTGGGATGAGGGTGTTGAATGCTGAAGTCCAGGAACATGCTCAAAGGGGGCGGTGCGTGGGCTTGGAACCCGTTAATAACTGCTTGCAGTTCTAGTTATTATTATTATTAATATTATTAGTATTATTACGGCACTAAAACGCGTTGTGCGGCCCATGCGGATTTGTAACGAATCCATTGAAACAGGTATCTAAGTACAGAACGTTCACCGCTACTAAAACCCAGAAATTCAGACCCCTCAACAACTAGGTGGTGCTATAACAAAGGACAATGCGTTTCGGCCTGTAACCACCAAACTATTGGTCCAACACTCAATAACTTCATATCACTTTGTTTATTGGATGATTCTGCATCAAAAAAGGAATTTGCACACCTTTCGTTTCCCAGCTACTTTTCGCGCTACATGGCTACAAATGTTAAACCTTTCTTGTTAAACTCCTCCTACATTTTTTGTGCATTTTGGATAAAATGCACAAAAAATTAGCATTTTGCAATCCGCGCAAAACTTTTTATATAAGCGTTTCATGGACAAATAAAAACAGTTAACGCAGCGGATTTTTGAATTTTGACTTTTTCGAAAAATAATGCTAAAATAAAGGTTAGCTAGCTAGCTCTAAATGTAATTGCTGATTATTCTAAAACCATAACAGATTTTAGCATGTCCTTCATAACCCATACTCCAAATAAGTTTTTGCACACGTGTCCCGCGTTTGAGGACCGTCCATCACTAGGGGGCGCTGTGATGTCAAGAAATCTACTACGCAAGAATGGCTGATTGGATTTTTTACAAAACCTTCTTCATCCTCTTCCAGACATAGACCTGAACCAAAGAATTAAATATGGTAATGATTGAAACAAGTGGGCGGGGCCGATTTCCAAAAGTGTGGAAAAAAACTTGAAAACTTCAAAAAAATTACCAAGAATCCATTTTGTGGTGTAACGATCTTGGATTTTCAGGATGTATTCCTTGAATAAGGTGTAACAATTCTCTCACTGCATGTATTCCACCAATATTTTCCACAAATATTGTTCAATCCCCAAAACAATGGCCTCTATTTGTAAAGCGCATGCAGACTAAATTTAGATTTCAGTTTGGTAAAAATCCAGACTATTTTGACTTATTTACAAGACATGCAAATTTAAATGTGCAAGACTATAAAGTTTAATATTTTTTTTCTCTGAAACCGTTTTATGAATGACCATATTAAAAATCAAGTGGTTAGATAAAGCACTCTTGGACATCCGTGAATATCTATCTATCTATCTATGTAGATAGATACATATATAGATCAACATCTGCATGCCTTGATTCAAATGAAATTATTTTAGTCTTATTTAACACTACACGCTACAAGGATAAAAAGAGAATATCTTGGTTGAACTTAGAATAAAAAGGAATAAGTTACGGAAAACATGTAATTCATATATTATGAATTGTCATGAAAAGGAGTAATAGCTTTAATGGTTTAAAGGTCACTGTAAATGAAGAAGATTCATTATATATATATATATCGTGATGGGAATAACGGCGTTGAAATAAACGACGTTACTTTTTTCAGTAACGAGTAATCTAATTACTTTGACTGTCACTATAATGCCGTTATCATTGCCGACACCCCGTTACTGCACGTTACTCAAGTCGCACAATGAACTTTTTTTTCACTTCATGATAGGACTCGTGCAAAACCTGTGTCGATGCGCACATGCACTACATGACAGATACAGGAACTGTTTGAACTGACTGACGCGCCAAACTGTCTCTGTTGCCTCTGAACTGTGCGCATGTGCATTCGCACACAGCATCTGGATTCAGCGCGCACAGCAAAGCTATGCTGCGCAGTAAATAAAATCCAAGCTGAACTGTAAACAAAATAATAATAAACCAAGTTTTTTTTTCTGGTGTGATGGTTTACCACGGCCGGCTCTGTGAGCGCCAGGTGCTGATCAGAGCGCACCGCTGATTGATGGGTTGGGCAGACGCCTTTATGGTTGGGCAGGTTGCGCTGTGCGTCTTTGTTCTGAGTGTCGTTTCAGAAAAATGTCGTTTCGTTTAAAGTCAATGCATGCGCGATATGAAAGTTATGTGATGGAGAATTAAAGCTGCTTTCTCACACTTCACTGTTCAACACAAAAGGGGGAGTATGTGTGTGTGCATGGGGGGGGGGGGCATTGAAAGGACATAGCAGCAAAAAAGTTGTAAAAAAATAAATAAAAAAGCCAGAAACGAAAAAGTAACGCAATAGTTACTTTTACTGGTAACTAGTTACTTTTACAGTGGAGTAACTCAGTTAGTAACTCAGTTACTTTTTGGAAGAAGTAACTAGTAACTATAACTACTTTTTCTAAGTGACATGCTCAATACTGTATATAGATATATATAGTTTTAGATATGAAGAACAGTTATTATGCTGCAGTTGGAAAATACATTTGATTGTATTAATAAATATGGCAAAAGCGAGGCATTGAGAAACATCAATATTCAATGGCCAGGTACATGTTTTCTTCTGATGTACTGGTCTGAAGAGGTGTAATACCAGTAGGTCTTCACAGAATGCTTTCTGCTCTGTGTTATAAAACACATGTGTGACAGCTGAGCATTGTCACACATGTCAGTGGACTCATCCACGGCTAAGCCTTGGGGCCTTTTTCATTGCTTCGTCAAGCTGGGATAGCACATCCTGAGTTAAAACTTCACATTTCTTTGTAGGAGTTAATGCAGACATGGGGATTTGTTTTATTTTCTCACAAAGTTAAAAATCAGGCTGTTGTTTCTCACTGGCCCACCTGCTGCTCCACCTCCTCTCTGTAGTCCCGGTCATTGTAGCCTGTGAACAGCCCCACCACCGTCATGTCATCTGCAAACTTCACGATGTGATTGGTGGTGAACCTGGGGACCCAGTCCAATGTTGGTTGAGGAATGGGTATGAGAAAGCTGGTAACAAGCATGAGGAGGAGGTGCCATGTTTTTGTTGTGAATTAATAAAGGGTTAACTTGCCAATATGTGTTATTTCTTCAAACTTCAATTATACAATCCAATAAATGGTACCAACCAATAGCACAATAAGCTTTATGACATAGAAGAGGACAGAGAGAATTTGACATATTTTTAAGGGTGCAACCCACATACTTAACTCTGTGGCTCAGCTGACAAATACATTGTTATTGCAAATGTGGCATCAATTGAGAGGAAAACAAAAAAGCTTTCAAACAGTAGGATTTACTGCAGAAAATGTTACAATAAAAAAATAGTCAACCAAACACAAATTTCCTTTTTAAACAACTTTAATATAAACCATAAATGATTACAATGTATAATCTTTTAACCAATTCTCATCCAGTTCAATTTCAGGCTAAAATATTTTTGAAGATTTGTGAGCAAAAATCTTAAAGTTTTATTTGTGTATACAAGTGAAATTTTTTTACCTGTTAGTTTCTTCAGATTTTATCAGTTGGAACTTGATCTGAATGAACAACCACATAATGTGTTCAGCGTTTGTTTTACACACAAGCATAATAATATATGTTGAGCTATGTTTTTGGTAATATTGCACTGATTTGTAAAAGCCAGGCAAACCCACAACTGAGGAGTAACCCTACTGTGTATATGATAAGAAATTTAGTTTGGCTTACATTAGTCTAGCAACAATCAATTAATGGAATTACCCAACTTCAATGTTCACCCTATAATAGCACAGGCTATCATAGGCATCACATCCAGTGGAGGTCTTTATCGTGGGCTCTCTAGGCAGTTGCAGCCTTAGAAAAAGGTTGCAACAACATCAGATAAGAAAATTAAGTTTATATGTCACAATTAGTCTTTAAACACAGTTTTCTATTGCTTTTATAGATGTACAGTTAATGGAGACTATGCAGCCTACTGTTGAGTTGGTGTCCTTGCTTGGTGCTGAGCACAATGAGACTACCTTTCGTGCTTTGCCCAAGACTGCCCAGCATTTTTTCTCACCCCACAATGTAAGATTATTTCCTGTATTTAGGGGTGGCAGAAGTAGGGGCTTGTCCCTACTACATATTTCTAACTTGAATAGATGTAAGAAAATTTCTGATCACTCTCATATTATTTAAAACAAAATATTATCCCTCCTAATGTTATTCTGATGGTGATTATTATCACTGATGCTTGCTACATATTTGACAAGTGGTTTTATTTGTAGTTTCTCCATCACACTGCGACAATAAATTAATTATTCTTTGAAAAAAAAAATACATTGGGTTGTGTCTAAGTGAATCCTTTATAGTTTAATGGTGCTGAAGATGCAGACTGTCAGAAAGTATGTTCCTGCGCTTGGAGACCACCTCAACGTTGACCCAAGCTGTATCCAGGCAACACGATGGCCACTTTGACTCTGTCAGTGCCCTCTCCCTCTCTGGATTTTGCATGGGGACATGCGATCCCTTGTTGTTGCTGATGAATTGAAAAGAAGAGCCCTGTGCGATTATTGTCAGCACAAAAGCCTCGAAAGCTGCTGACGCCTAGATTAGGCAGCACAAAGACATAGGTACGGGCTCACACAAAAAAAAGTCCTGGCCGCCTTCGTTGCCCTAACCTCCTGCTTTTCTTCATACTGTAATTCTCTCCTTGCTCCTTTTCGTTCCTCCTCAGGTCTAAATACTTATTATTCTTTCTAACAAAAGCCACTAAAATACAGAAAATCATAAAACAAAATAATGTTTTAAAGTCACAAATAGCAAAAGAGATCACAGGAAGAAAAGGCATAGTTATCTACTCACTGTTACAAAGCTTGGAGATGTAATATTGCCCAAACAGCTCTCAGCCTGTTTAGTTTTTTTTATTTAGACTGATTTAAACTTTCCAAAGCGTGGCATCTACTGGTGAGGCTGCTCAATACAACTAAACCAATATTTCACCATTTGCTCCCAGTTTTGGATGTGTACTAAAGAAAAATACAGTCAGGGATCTGAATTTATTTCATTGTTTTTTTAAACCTTGTCAAAATTCACCCAGAGTTTTCAGAAGTAAGGATAGATGGACGGACAGATGGCTGGATG